>NC_133367.1:49575761-49751213 GCF_049309525.1 Garra rufa | reverse complement strand
CTGGTGTGCAGTAATGAAAGAAGCACTTCTAGATTCTAGCAGTCACTGTAGCTGTGATATTAAAGACAAACACTAAAGGCTTCATCAAAATATTGCAATTAATAAGATGCCAATTTAATTATTTTTATTTACTATTTATTTATTTATTTATTTAAAAAGGGTTTGAACTGAGGGGAAAAGGGCAGCAAACAAAACCACTGCTACAGAAAACACATCTGAGTTTTTACTTTTTACTCCAAACCTTATAGTTACTGAGATGTGATGAGACTCACCGTAGTTTCTCCAGTTTACAGTGTGGATCCTCCAGTAGAGCAGAAATCAGAGCAGCACCTTTCTGTGTAATAGGACAGCTGGAAAGACTGCAGAGAATAAACAGAACAACTAAAGATGAGTTATTAGTGCTGGACTCATGTGTCTAATGTAATTGCTGATAAACACAGATGTAATACATATCATAGATATCAATTATTAAACCAGGAACTGAGAGTGACTCAGAGTCAAGTCCCATTTTAATAGACTTCAGACTCAAAATTAAATTAATTCAGATTTGACTCAAAAAATAGGACCCAAATATTCCCATAAATATTCCCCAAAATGACTTGAGTCTTAACCCTGAACTATATTTTAATTTGTATTCAGCCCGTTTATTGTGCAGCAGTACATTTACATTTAGTCATTTAGCAGACGTTTTCATCCAAAGCGACTTACAAATGAGGAAAATGAAAGCAATCAGAATCAACAAAAGAGCAATGATATGCAAGTAATATTACAAATCTCACTAATTCCAAAACGTCAGTTTAGAACTAGTAACGAAGGAAAGTTGAGTTGCTTCATTAAAAGCCTATGATTACTGTATTAAAACCTCACTGTATCATGTTTGAGTATTATGAGAGAGAGAGATGGACTGAGCAAGTGATTAACGGACCTGCATCTGATTCATTATTCATATTCACGATCATATGACATTAGTTTAAAAGTTTACTGAAGAAAATATTAACATCCATTCTTCTGTTAAAGGTGATTTTGCTGCTCAGTCCATTTATTCGCTGTGGCAAACTGTTGTTGAAGCTAAACATAACTTCCGCTTAAATTTTCAGTTTAAAAGTCCCAAAGTCACTTTTAACTGTTCACTCATAAAACAGTCTCTTGTCGCCATCTAAAGGCGGAACAATGTAACGTTAACTAAAATCATCATCACGAACACAGGCTTCTTAATACTAAACACTTATTATTAAATACATTATTTAAAATATAGTTTTTTATTTATTGAGTAATAATATTTAATAAACAACAACAACAAAAACAGCTATCAAAAAGTTGCTAGAAAAGAGTAAAGGCAGCTTTCTGATATACAGCATTGAATTGACATAAACATGCTACATAAACTATCTTCTTCTCTGGAACAAATAATAGATTAATGAGACCAAAGACTGCCCCTTAGATTTACTTACAACGAATTACATGTCATGTGTAACCCAGGGCTGCCAACTTTTGAGTTCAGCTTGGAGTGAGTATTCCCACAGTGTCTTTAGGGGGGTCCGGGAGCATGCTCCCCCGTAAGAAAATTTTGTACATTTTACAGGTAAATTCATCTATCTGGTGCACTTTGAGAGTTCACAATTCAGAGCTCCAATACAGTTTCAGTGTGAAAACTAAACAAAGAAAAAAGCTGGTGAATTGACTTGATCTTGAGGTTTAAAGGGGACTTAATCCTCTTATTAGTTGTGATATAGTGTCTCAGTCTAAATTAGAATAAAAAATAATTTGAAAAAAGAATAATAATAATAATAATAATAATAATAAAAATAATAATAATAATAATAATAATAATTTTATAGTATTATTCCAACGACAGTAATATTGGAAAACAATGAAACAATGAAAACAATTCTGTAAAGTAAATAAAAATGAGTATTTCACTAGTATGTTATTTTCTCTTATTCTACAGTAGGGGAATTACAATACTTTTGTTGTAATTTCTACACTTACAAGCAGGGCCTAAAACTTTTTGCCATATCTGCCATTTTATTCATGATACAAACAACATTTTTTGGTGATTTGAGAGAATTTACCAGCCATAAATATTTTTTTTTTCTGGCAATGAAACTGTTTTTGCAGTTAAAAAAAATAATAATAAATTGAAAATTAGAACTAAACACGGCATTTTAAATCATGATACAAAAAAGGTGCTACACACATGTTCACATGAGCAGTTTTTTTATTAAAATTTGGTCTGACTTCAGCATTGTGAAATTATTTGTTATTTTTTTTTATATATTTATAAAAATGTCATACTGTGTTTTTATCATAAAATAACGTAAAATAACTGCTGCAGTGCTGCAAAACTATTTACTTTTCTTGTTGTGGTAAAAAGTTATGTGCAGTAAAAGAATTCCTAGATTTAGTCATTATAAATAATTGCAACTGCATTTAAAAAAAATGTATATTTTGACACGAAAATTCAAATATTTTTCTGTAGTCTGCTGTTCTGAGAAATTATATTTTTCTCATATTCGAAAATTAATCCTTCATTCATGAGGGATTTATCACTCCTGAAATTCTGCTTCTTGTACCGGATATACAGCTGTTAGCAGAACGAAAAACATAACTTTTATTCAAATACTAAACGGATTGTACGTAGCCTTGGAGTGCTCAATAGCCCTTCATTGATAATGTGTGTGGAGGGAAGGAGGGGATCGCGCACCGGAAACTACTGATTGTTTGGTGAGCGGGAGAACAAACGCAGCGCTAACTCAAGAAAGATGGAGACGGACAGTTTTGCAGAGTTACATCTCTCGGCTGCATGTATGAAGTAAACCGTCGCGCTAATGTCAAGGTAACAAACTTGCGCGTGCCTAATGTATAACACTCGTGTATATCAGAGTCGTACATTCTGCACGCATAAGTCCGCTATTGATTCACAAACTATGCGCGTTCTCTGGGCTCTGGTCCCTATCGTATTTTTGCCTCAAAACTTTTGCCTAGTTGTCCAAATTATTGTCCTGTGAGTGTTTTATAATGAATGCTCACCCATAGAAGAGGAGTGAGGCTCTGTGTTTATGAGCATCAGGCGCGCACTGACAGTTCAATGATTGTGTCTGTGTCGAACCTTCACATCGATACCGATATAAAGTTGGTTCGACGTTTGACGTTTGACATTTGTCAGAGATTCAGCCTTGGAAATCTTCAATAGTTCTTTAACGATTGAGCACAATGACAAGAAACATATTATGTTCTAACTGTTTGCAAATGTAGAAGAGAACACACAATATGTTTTATTTGTTTTAATCTGCCTTAAGGAATTGTAACTGATAGAGTTTATAATGTAATAGTGCAGGATAGGGACCGTCTGCAAAGTGCAAAACGCAGAGCAAAAAGCACAATTATTTCATCTAAATGCTTCACTTGTGAAATGTATAAAACATAAATTTCAAATTTAAGGGTTGTGTCTTATTACTGGTTCATAAAAGAACATTTAGATATATATTTTATTCACAGATCTATAGCGCAACAAAAGTTATTGAAATGAAACCATTGAGTAAAAGCTCCTAAAGCATGACAAATATTGTGCAGTTTACCGCCCCCTAGAGGAAGATACCGAACTTGTTTTGACCAAATTTGACATTCAGGAGTTTAAATGAATTAATTTTAGAATGCACACAGTTTGATATGTAAACTCCAGGTGGTGTGTCTGGTTACTTGTTCAAAGATCAATATTTACAGCCATCTTTCACTATCAAATGTAAATCAGGATGTACGCTATTGAATTCAATTTGAATCTGTTAACACATTCATTCTTGAAACATACAGTTTTGCCAGATCAATTTCAAAGGTTGTGTCTTATTACTGGTTCATAGACCAACAATTCAATGTTGGTTTTATTCACAAAACTACAACACAGCACATGATATTAAAATATCAACGAGTAGGTCAATCAATGTAAAGTACATATGTTCTTCCATCTTAACTTCAAAGAATGTGTCTTATTACTGATTCATAGGAGAACATTTTGGTGTTGTTTTCAGTCATGTAACTATAATAGAACACATACTATTGAACATGAAAGCACTACATAATTTACTTAAAAATAAATACAAGCTTCTGTCTCAGCTTCAAAGGGTGTGTCTTGTTACAGATTTCATAAAGAACATTTTGCAGTAGTTTTCATTGTCAAAAGTGATGCAGAAGTCACGCTATTGATATCAAAAAATCACTTGTGAAACCTTCCAAAGAGTGTCCTGTATTACTGCCCCCTAGAGGAACATACTGCTGTTTCGACTGAGTTTGACATTCAAACTATTTAAATAAATTCATTTAAAATGCATACAGTTTTCTGTCTCGACTTCACAGGCTGTGTCTTGTTCCTTGGGTCTAAAAGAGCATTTCCATGTAAGTTTTACTGTCATGTGTAAATCAGGATACATGCTATTGAATTCAATTCAAATCTGTAAATAAATTCATTTAAAATGATTGCAGTTTTATTTCCTCAAATCTTAAGGGTGTGTCTTATTACTGATTCCTAGAAGAACATTTTGGTGGTGGTTTCAATCTTGTCACTATAATAAGACACATTCTATTGCACATGAAAGCATTACAAAATTTAGTTTAAAATAAATACAAGCTTCTGTCTCAGCTTCAAAGGATGTGTCTTGTTACAGATTTCATAAAGAACATTTTGCAGTAGTTTTCATTGTCAAAAGTGATGCAGAAGTCACGCTATTGATATTAAAATATAGCTTGTGAAACCTTTAAAAGAGAGTCCTGTATTACTGCCCCCTAGAGGAACATAATGCTGTTTCGCCATTCAAAATAATAAATTAATTATAATCAATATAGTCTTCTATCCTAACTTCAAAGGCTGTGTTTTGTAACTGGTTTCTAGAAAAACATGTTGATGGTAGTTTTAGTCACAGAACTATAATAGAACAAATACTATTGAAAATTAAACCAATGCAAGAAGTAGTTTAAAATAAATAGTTTGACATTCAAACTTATGCATTTATTTAAAATCAATACAGTATTCTATTTCAACTTCAAAAAGTGTGTCTTGTTTATGATTCCCAAATTAACATTTTAAATTCAGGTTTTACTGTCATACGCCATTCAGGACACACGCTATTGAGTTAAATCTTGTAAATTCCTTTTTTTCCCTTTATTTGTCTTGAGTAGTTAAACTGTCCACTATTCTTAAACATATAAACATCTACATTCTACAGGTCTCATAAACTCTTTGGGTAGTAATTTTGTCTTCTGGGAAACATATAGTTTTTTTTTGTTTTTTTTTTTTCTGAAGCTTCTGACATAATTCAGCTATTACTTTGTGTTGTGGACTATATGTAAACATCTTTGATGCAAAATGTTTTACTTTGGGACTTTAGAACAGTTCTAAAAAATAAAATGCATTTTGTGTGATCCCTCTTATTTTGGTTAAAAAAAGTAATAAAATAAAAACATTTAGCAGAGTCTGCAAGGGTTGTGTAAACTTTTGACCACAACTGTGTATATTCATAGAACTGTAAGTCAGACTAAGTCCTAGTAGTGAAGTCAAATGAACCCTTTGTACTCTACGACAGTGAGCAAATGTTTATATTTATTTATTGTTTACCAACTGTTACTTAGAATAAAAAATAAATAAATGTTACCCACCAAAATAAACAATTTAAATAGATAAATAAATATATTAATTCATTCATTAATTTAAAAAAAAAATCAGTAATTCTTATTTTTCATGTTTGTCAGTTGCACTCATCCAGTAATTGTAATTATTGAACATGATTTTTTGTTGTTTAAATACCTTCTGTAATGGTTTATTATTATTATTGTTATTGTTATTATTATTATTATTATTATTATTATTATTATTATTTATTAATATCAGTGTTCATTGAGCAGTATCATTTCCTGTTTGAATAAATTTTCTATATTACATATCACTGAAATAACATATGTGACCCTGGAGCACAAAACCAGTCTTAAGTCGCTGGGGTATATTTGTAGCAATAGCCAAAAATACATTGTATGGGTCAAAATTATAGATGTTTCTTTTATGCCAAAAATCATTAAGAAATTATGTAAAGATCATGTTCCATGAAGATTTATTGTAAAATTCCTACTGTAAATATATCAAAATGTAATTTTTGATTAGTAATATGCATTGTTAAGAACTTAATTTGAACAATTTTAAAGGCGATTTTCTCAGTATTTAGATTTGTTTGCACTCTCAGATTCCAGATTTTCAAAAAGTTGTATCTCAGACAAGTATTGTCCTATCCTAACAAACCATACATCAATAGAAAGCTTATTTATTGAATTACAGTTTTGTAAAATTTAACCTCATGACTGGTTTTGTGGTCCATGGTCACATATGGGGCCATCCTCAATATTTTACTCAAAAGTATAGTAACTTTCAAACAACAACAACAACAAATAGAATAATATACTGCCTCTCTAAGAGTGCTAGACTGTACTATCTAGGTGGTGGTAATGCATAATGAACTATTTATGTATGTTTGTTTATTTATATCTAGAGCTACATTGTAATTTGCTACATTGTAATTTGTATTGTTCCATACTCATATGATAAAATGTATTATGTATCAATAAAATAATATACTATATATGGACTTTTTTTTTCAAACAGAAAAAAAGTGTTTTTTTAAGAAACAAAACAGACTCTTTTGTGCTCAAATTTTTTTTCTAATTGATGTATTGAATTAGAAATTCAGTTTCAGTTGCATGTGTTCACTTATAATTCTGTGACTAAAACCAACATTGAAATATTCTTCTAGAAACCAGTAACAAGACACAGCTTGTTAAGTTGTGATGGAAACTGCATGCAATTCAATTAATTTCTAAAATAGTTTGAATGTCAAACTCATTCAAAACAGCAGTATGTTCCTCTAGGGGGCAGTAATACAGGACACTCTTTTAAAGGTTTCACAAGATATATTTTAATATCAATAGCGTGACTTCTGCTTCACTTTTGACAATGAAAACCACTGCAAAATGCTCTTTATGAAATCTGTAACAAGACAAAGCCTTTGAAGCGGGGATACAAGCTTGTATTTATTTTAAACAAAATGATGTATTGCTTTATTTTCAATAGTATGTCCCAGCTAGAAAGGTTTCCTATTCTGGAAATGTTTTCAAGCTTTATTTTAGTTCCCATAATATTCAACTAAAAGGTAGGATCACATTCCCTAAAAAACATTCTCCAAATGTTTATTGATAACATTGTTAGAACATTATCCTCTAGCAATCTAATAGAGATTCCCACCACACTAGATGTGGACTTACATTGCTCAGATGTCAAATTCTAGTTGAAAGTGAAAACCCAATCTTTGTTTGATGTCAAGCTCCAGCGTCATTAAATAACTCCAAAAACAGCATTACCAGCTTCACTTATTAGAAACCAGAACGTCATACATTTACACAAGTTTATTGAGATGAACAGAGGTTTAGATGTTGATTGAAAGTAATGGTTTGGTTTGATGTCACCATTAGGGTGAAAAGTGTTTGCTTTAGTGGGGCAATTTCACTCTTATATTTTTCTTTCTTGGTGGCTGTAACTGTGATTGTTATGGCAAAAACAGCAAGAGAAAATGTGATCAGATAATGCTTATATTAATAATATCATCTCGTGCTGATCTGATCACATCTCGAGTTTAATCTCTGCTATACAAAGTTATGTTATATTTAATAAATATCCATCAGATAAACTGTATTTTTACAACACACCATTCATGAATCACTTCAAGCTTCTGAATGCTTGGACACACAAACATCAAGAATCAGTGTATGAATCTCAACAACGGTGACATGCTTCATGCCGCAATGCATTCTGGGAGCCCTGCATGAGTTTTGTATGATGCAGCCAGAATACTTTGCAGCGTAAAGCATGTCACCATTGTTGAGATTCATACACTGATTCTTGATGTTTGTGACAAAAAGATTTGCTTATTATTAAAATTCCGGTGAACTTCTGTCTTCAGAACTATCAAGTGCTAGCATGTCAGACTAGCTAATAATCAGATCATTATTATCCAACCATATTTGCTCAGCTTTTGCCATAACACATAACTACAGCAAATACAGAAAAATATAAAATAAAATCAGGGAAAATAAGTTTACCAAATAAGCCAGGCTTATTTCAGTTAGTCTGACTTATTGTCATTTGATTTGGCACAAAATAAGTCAGACTAACTGAAATAAGCCTGACTTATTTGGTAAACTTGTTTTATGGAACTCACCCCAGGAGTCCAATTTTGCTCAACTAAAGCAAACACTTCTCACCATAATGGTAACATCAAACCAAACTATTACTTTAAAATATACATCAAAATTTAAACCTCTGTTAAACTCAGTAAGATCTTTTGTAAACAAAGTTTGGGTTTTTACTTTTGACCAAAAATTTGACTTCTGAGCAACATTTGAGTGTGCATCCAATATCCTATGTGAAGGTTCCCACTTAAATCTATTAAAATGTTAGAGGATAATGTTGTTATTAATAAACATTTGTAGATTGTTTTTAGAGAATGTTATTCAACCTTTTATGAGAATATTCTGGGAACTAAAATAAAACTTGCCACTGAAAACATTAGCAGAACATATAGCATAATGTTCTCTGAGTATTATTACAACAAAAACATTCCTAGCTGGGGTGTTCTGTTATAGTTCTGTGGCTAAAACCACCACCAAAATGTTTGATAATCTGTAACAAGACACACCCTTTAATGTAGTCATATAAAACTGTGTCATAAATATTTTTGGTTACTTTTTTAATATTTTAGATATATTTTCAAATTCAAGTCAATACAATGGCAAAACAACACTTTTGCCAGCTTTGACTGAATTGTTGAATTTCTATGGCACGTGTTCTGTTACAGTTGTCTGACCAAAACAAATGAAAAAACAAAAAACAACAAAAAAATGTTCTAATAAAAACATAAATAAGAGACACACCATGAAGGTGATAGAGAAGTGTGTTTATATGAATTTATTTATTGGTTTATTTCAATAGCAACTTTTTGGTGTCACAGTTCTGTGAATACAATGAACATTAAAATGTTCTCACAAGGAGCTGGAATAATCCTACTGCATAACCACTGGATTATGGAATGATAATGATAATTAATATTGTTTTGTTTTCATTCATTTTATTTATTTATTAATAGTAATAGTATATAACCACAATCACATATCTTGTTTACAGTATTTCTTATTGAAATGCAAGTGAGCATTATAAGTGTTTGTCTTTATATCTTTCAGAGACATTGGTGCTAAAATTGCTCTTGTTTTGTTAACTAAAAAAAAAAAAAAAAAAAAACACAAACAAAAAAAGATTCTGATGGGAAACCATTAATGTTTTTATCCTTTTATGTGTACTTTGTAGACGGTCCCTAGCTGGCCTAAACACGAACTAGCTGCTGCTAGAGCCTTTATGCGTTACAACATATTGATGAGGATTTAAACAAATAAACTGTCAGCTGTGTCAAATTCTATGTTTAGATATTTTACAAATAAGCTCATTTTTATACAGTTAAACTCATCCACTAAGGATCTATTGACGTTTTTCGCGGCTGAATATCTGTCAAACATCCAATGTCAAACGTCGAACCAACTTTATATCGGTCACATCGATGCGTTTCAACAGATTTATAATGTATTTGCTGTAGTTTGAGTTCGTGTGTTAATTTTTTAATGGAAACAGTAGATATTCAGTCAGTCAAGTTCAAAGGGATAGGTTTAGTGGTCTTTTGGCATCTCCCTGTCCTGTTTGGTAAGGCAGGTTCACTTATTTAAGAAAAAGTTCTCTGGAGTTGTAAAGAATGTCTTCAGTAAGGAATTCAGGTGCTTTAAATCTGTATATATAATTTTAAAAAGTTAGAATTTAGCAGAGGTTTTCTTTAAAAGTTATAAGGTATATTTAAAGTTTTATTTTAAAGTTTGTTTGAATTTTAAGTTTTTTTTTTTTATATAACATGCAGTAGAAGAATAGTAAGGCAAAACAAATGTTTTGGTTAATAAAAAAGACTTAAAAATAAACACTTTTCTCTTTACTGCGGAAGTAAATAAATAAATAAATAAATAAGACAATAATAAATAAGAGGACATGTCTGGCATAGGGGGGCCTTGCAAAATTGAACGGAGAAGGAGGGGGGCCCCGCAGTAAAAAAAAGGTTGGGAGCCCCTGCTCTACTGAATTCACAGTTTATGCAACATTCAGTGGTTGTGATGTTTAAAGTTTTATGGGATTATTTGCCAAAAAATTTCCCTAAATGTTTTATATGGTTATTTTTTTATTGTATCTTATTAATTTGTTTTTATTGCACTTTAATTTGTAAAGTTGTTTCCTCAAATAAAAACAACCAGGTTGAGAATATCCCCTTGTTTTTTTGTTTTGTTTGAATCCCCCACCCAGCAAAAAATAAATAAATAATAAAAATAATTTTTGGACAGTACTTTTACTTGTACTTAAGTAAAATTTCATTGAAGTAACAATACTTTTACTTGAGTAGCATATTTTATTACTCTTTCCACCTCTGCTAATAACTTATGAATTATTAGATTGAATTTAAGTGTTTTTTTTTTTTTCAAGAAATCTGAATGTAACTTTTAAGTGATTGGTAATGATCCCAATTCCAATATTTATAATATCAGAGAGTCACAACCCTGTTCCTAAAGGCATATTGACTTTATTATATTATATTATATTATTTTATTTATTTATTATTTATTTATTTATATTTATTTATTCTTGACTTTTTTTTTTTTGCACAGATTAGACAAATCTCTCTAATCAAACACTTGATTCAACTCATCAGGTCATTAGTAGAGCGCTTTATGATGACAGCTGAGTGTCAAATAAGAAAGACCTTAAAATATACAGTAACACAGAGAAACACAAACCTATACCGTATAAAACAATGTCAATAAAACAAAGACAATGTAAAATACTCACTCAGCCTTTCTAGATGCTTTGATCACTGGCAGCAGCCTCAGGAGACATTCTTCTGATGGAGTATATTTAATCAGTTTAAACTCATCCAGCTCTTCTTCTGAGTTCAACAACACAAACACCAGAGCCGACCACTGAGCAGCAGACAGAGACACTCCAGAGAGACAAAGGACATCTCTTTTGCTCAGGTATGTCTGGACTTCCTGCTCTAGTGAGCGATCATTCAGTTCATTCAGACAGTGGAACAGATTGATGGATTTCTCTGGAGAGGGATTCTCTCTGATCTTCTGTTTAATGTATTCAGCTGTTTCCTGATTGATATCAGAGCTGCTTACTGTCTTTCTCAGGAGGCCTTGTAAGAGAGTCTGATTAGACTCTAGTGAGAGACCTAGAAGGAACCGGAGGAAAAGGTCCCAGTGTCCGTTCTCACTCTGTAAGGCCTTGTCCACTTCTCTCTTCAGTAAACTGGTCATTGGTGACCTGAACTCATTCCTCAGTCCTGTGTTTTGTTCAGAAAAGGACAGCAGCTTGAATAAAGCAGCAAGAAACTCCTGAATACTCAGATGAACAAAGCTGTACACCTTCCCCAGCTGCAGTCCAAACTCCTCTCTGAAGATCTGGGTACAAACTCCTGAGTACACTGACACTTCTCTGACATCAATGCCGCTCTCTTTCAGGTCCTTTTCATAGAAGATCAGGTTCCCTTTTTCCAGCTGTTCAAAAGCCAGTTTTCCTAGAGACAGAATAGTCTTTCTAGCCTGATCAGGATTGATTTCATATTTCCCATCATACTTCTGTGTCTTCAGTTTGGTCTGAAAGATCAGGAAGTGTGTGAACATTTGTGTGAGAGTCTTGGGAATCTCTGCTCTCTCTGCTTTACCCATCATCCTCTCTAGAACAGCGGCTGAAATCCAGCAGAAGACTGGTATGTGACACATGATGAACAGACTTCTTGATGATCGGATGTGTGTGACGACTCTATCAGCCAGACTCTGATCATTTATTCTCTTCCTGAAATATTCCTCCTTCTGAGGGTCGTTGAATCCTCGTACCTCTGTGACCTGGTGGACACACTCAGGAGGGATCTGATTGGCTGCTGCTGGTCGAGAGGTGATCCAGAGGAGAGCAGAAGGAAGTAGATTCCCGTTGATGAGGTTGGTCAGCAGCACATCCACTGAGGCTGATTCTGTTACATCAGACAAGCTCAGATTGTTTTGGAAATCTAGACGTAGTCGACACTCATCCAGACCATCAAATATGAACATGACTTTGTAGTCTTCATAATCTGACGACTTAAATTCTTTGGTTTCTGTGTGAAGGTGGTTTAGGAGATCCACAAGACTGAGATTTTTCTGTATCAAATTCAGCTCCCTGAAAGGAAGTGGAAATATGAAATGAACATCCTGATTGGTTTTTCCTTCAGCCCAGTCCAGAATGAACTTCTGCACAGAGACTGTTTTTCCAATTCCAGCGACTCCTTTAGTCAGCACAGTCCTGATGGGTTTGTCTTGTCCAGGTGAGGGTTTAAAGATGTCATTGCAGTTGATTGGTGTTTCCTGTGTCTCTGGTCTCCTGGACACTGTCTCAATCTGTCTCACCTCATGTTCATTATTGACCTCTCCACTGCCTCCCTCTGTGATGTAGAGCTCTGTGTAGATCTCATTCAGACGTGTTGAGTCTCCATGATTGGACATTCCTTCACTGATTCTCTGATATTTGTCCTGGAGTCTGGATTTGAGTTTTTGTTGATACACAGGCATCAGTTCTGAGCAAAGGAAATAACTGTTGTTATCGGCAGAGCAATATTTTAGAAATGTATTTTTAGGTTTGATATGTTAGATGTGTCGTGACATTCAGGAACTTTAGTGACTGAAGACAGAAGGTTGATCATAAAAATACAGGCTATAATCTGCTGATCCAGAGCTCTTACTGGTCTGTAGTGTGTTAGCGAGGTCTGTCTGGTTCATCTTCCTCAGGATGAGCAGTGTGATCTTCAGAAGCCCCTCTCTGACTCTGTTATGACCCTCATCATCATAATGGTCTCTTTCAGAGCATTCTGGGTAATCTGGACTCAGTAGTCTCTTAAAACTCTTTAACTCAGAGACGATTCTGTGCTCAATCTCCTGAAATCATAGTAAATATTCAAACAATAAACATCCATTCAGTCACAGAGAAGGTGAACCAAAGGATCAATACACAAGAGTTAGAGCATGAATACTTATAAACATCACTGAATTATTCACATCTGATAATAACTTCCACTGTATGATCAAACATCAGCGTCTACAGATACTGAGGTTAAAAGAGGGAGTTTGACTGGATTGTCTGTTTGCTAGATTGATGTTCATCTTTGTGCAGCAGTCAGGTTACATATGGATTCATCTTCTCTACTTTAGTAACCTAATATCTTACATGTTAGAAAGTAAATATGACTATTAAAGAGAAAATTTCACAGATTTCTCAGTTTCTTAATACTTTTTTTGGGTAGGGAAGTAAATGTGACTATTCCAGAGACGATTTTACAGATAATTTTTAAATAATTTTACCCAGAGGATTATTGTTTTGGGATGGACACACACAAAACCAACCTTGAAAATGGAGTCTAAGTTCTTCTTTGCTGTTTGTGATTCTGGTCCTTTATGTTTTTGACTGTAGTTAAACAAATATTGAACATTTTTGTAAATATACTAATGTATTTAATGCACATCAGTAAATGAATGAATATCATATATTTCTTATACTGTAAATTAAACAACACCTCAGATCAGCAGATGATTCTCCCAAACTGAATCCAATTGGCGTATGCATAGACGTGTCACTCTTCATGGACACACAGCTGGGTTCAGGAGATTGATTCTGCCACAGACTGAAATATAACAGCAATACAAACTGTTTCTGAAAATCTCACACTGCTCTGACAGAAACACATTTACTGTTTCTGAGCATTAAAAATGCAAAAAAATTTAAGTTGTCTCACCTCTTGACAGTCTTTTTCTTTCTTTCATGTTCATCAGAGAGATTAATTCTGGAGGCCATGGTTTCATCTAAAAGCAGATCCAGATGTTGATCCACAGAGTGAGTTATGAATCATCTCAGAAATTAATTTCCTCAAATCCAGCTCTGTCTCAACAGTCAGTTCACAGTAATGACCTGCACTCATGAAAAACTATTTCATACTGACATTATCTACACAGAATCAAATTATTCATAAACAGCGTAACAAATTCAGACAAGCACTGTGTTAAAATGAAAGTAAAGGTGCAATCTGACCATTTACAGACCCTGTTTTTTCTCTTCTAATGTCATTTAAATTACTTAAAAAAATATCTAAAGCTGCTTAATGTTGTACTTTATGTTTAATGTTGTACTTTAAACCAGTCTCAGGATTGATTTTGTCTATCAAAGATGATTGTGAAATTGTGATACTCACTGTGTTTTTCTCTCTTAACGTAGTTTACTTCCTCATATGACAAAACAGATCCTGCTGTAATAGTTTCACTTTCATGTGTCACCTGACAAGGAGGAGTTTGAGTCTCCTAATATTGAATCTTTATTCTTTATTATTCCAAGTTAAAACACCTGAATATACTTTCCTCACAGCTGTACTTTGGGTGTTGTTAAACTGAACTGCAACACTGAAACCGCTGTTAATTCTCAATAATAAGTTTTGTATTAAAGAAATAAAGTCAGACTGGTTTGTAATGAGTGAAGATGCTGAGATCTAGAGAGATCTGTTAGTGTTTAATGTTCTGTTGCTGATGTTTTATTCATTTATTTATACAGTAAATGTGTTTGATCATAATAATTCAGGAAACACTTGTAAAATAACAGTGTTATAATAAGGAGGAAGCTATTGTTGCCAGTCATTTGACCATTTTATCATCTGACAGTTTTATTATTGTATTGTTTACTGATAATTTTTTTGTAATTTTACATACATTTATGTCATTTAGTTAATGCCAATCATTTTACAGACTTTTGAGTACAATTTAATTATTAGAGGCATCAGCAATAATCAAAAGATGAACATTTATTCTTAAGCACTTAGAAAATGCTTATTATTTAATTATTATTTTTCAGCTTATGAATAAATGGTAAATTATTGGTTAATTTATTGATCGAGTTTGAATCTGACTTTTGCTGACCTTTTTTTCTCCCTTTTCAAATCCCATTACATCAGAAAAGCCTTTATTTTCAATAAAAAATAAGAGATAATTGAAAAATTGACAATAAATATTGGCTAGAGTTGGGGTAGGTGTAGGGAGAGATTTATTATCCCAATAAGGTGGCATCCGTTTAATAATTTGAATTAAATTACAAAATACATTATTATTGCATACTGTTTTATAATGTACCACAATACTGAGGTGTTGATCATTTACAGCCTATTTTGGGTTCATTTTAAACAAGAAATATAGTCATTTTTAAGCAATGACTGAATTTAATAAAAAAAGGTTGGGTTGAACATTAAACCTAGTCACAGGGTTTGTCCATATTTTATTCAGCATAGGTTTTTTTTTAACCCAGCATTTTATAGTCTTGGTTCGTCCTTTTGTTACAGAATGTAAAATGTACATTTTATTTAATTATTAAATTTATTAAGGATTGTACATATTTTTCATGACAAGTTCCAGTTCAAGAGAAATTCTTTCATCTTAGCTGCCAGCTGCCACTTTCAAATGATTATTAAACAGCAAGCAGCACAAACTCTGCAAAAACGCCAGTCCTTTCGGTGCACTCAGTGTCTGAATTCACTCACTTGCTTTCATTCTCTCCTTCAAGTGAACTGTATTAGTGGCCTAATGTAGGGAATAGTGAATGAGGGTATAGGGTTGATTTCAGATACAGTTTGATCAAGGTTGGAGCAAAACTCTGCAGGAATATGTAGGGGAGAGTGGGGACGGTTGCAACGAGGGGCATTTGCAACATGGTTAATCTTTTATGTGTTCAATCATTAAAAAAAAAAAAAGTGATTTATTTGTGATGAAAAAAAAAAAAAAATTTAACATCTTTAAGGGTTAACATCTTCAAAGTGTGGTGATTCCATTATTTGAAGTAAAGGGTTGTATACAGCTGATTGAAATGTTATCAAAGAACATAAAATAACGAGCAGACAGCAGCTTACAAGCAGATAATAAAATAACATCCTTTAAATCTATTCAATACATAAAAAATATAGGCGATTTCATTGTAAATACTGGAAAAAGATGTCTTCAGAAAAGATTTGATGGCATTCTGTTTTCATTATCGCTCGATGTAATACCAATGAAGAAGTGTTCTTAATCACAATACTGCTTTTCCCAGGAATTTGACAGAAACAGCTTTAATTCAGCACATAGAGTGGATTTAGAGAGACTTATGTTTACATTCAGCTTGTGTGCAGATTTTGTCAGGCCAAAAAACGGCCCAAATTTGCATGGCCTGCAGAAAATTTTGACCAGTTGATGAAATCACTTTCAGTCTGAACTTGTGACTGAGATACTGAGAGACTCCAGGATGAAGCTGAAGTTTTCTCATCATCACAACAAATTAAGATCAGATTGCAGTTTCTTGCTCATCAACAGATGCAACTGTTAAATACACACAAAACAATCAAACAATTACTTGAACAGGTTTGTGTTTTCTTTATCTCTGTTTATTGTTTTTATAATCTTCCTACCATCATCTTTTAACCCTTATGTGTTGTTAGGGACGTTTTCGTCCACTGAGGGGTGCTGTTGAGTCTTAATTTGGCCACAACTTTTTCTCTGTTAAAGCAAATGGAATGTTTTTGGTGACTAATCTTATTTTGATACATATTTTGGGAAAATGCTTTGAAATTTTTCAAAAACTCAACAGTACACTGTGGGCAAATTTACTACCCTTTCGTTATGTTTCGTGGCTGAAAACAGCCACTACTTTAAACTGCTGTAAAAATGTATCAGATAAATATTTTTTTCAATTTTTTTTGCATAAATCTATTAATCAACCTGAGTCCTGCTCAAAAATACTAAATGTTTAAAAAAAAAAATCAGGATTTTAACTCTTTAATTGCCAAATTAATTAATGATGTCACTGATTTGGGGGGAAAAAAACACACAAAATGACTAATTTTCAATATAAAATGTGAATGTGGCCTGGATTTTTTTTTACCTTTTCAACAGTCTTGGACATGTAAAAGATTAGTAAGAAGATTGGCTTTCATGCATTGTTAGTTTTGGCGCAGCATCAGATTTTCTTTTTTTTCTCCCTCATTTATTGTTTGTGGCTGTTTTTGCCCCATTGACTTCCATTATAACCACATTTTTTGATTGCAAAGCCTTGACACCATATATTGCTGAATTTTTGATTGTTTGTGGTTTTCCCTGTTGGGAAGGGGTCAAATTTGTACATTTTACTGTTTATTATCAGTTGGCCCCATTAATCCTTTAGATAGGCCTTTGCAAAAAAAAAGCTTAGTTTTACATAGAGTTCTATGGAGTATAACGGCATATTATAGTGTGTGTGTGTGTGTGTGTGTGTGTGTGTGTGTGTGTGTGTGTGTGTGTGTGTGTCTAAGTGTGTTTGTTTTTGTGACATATCAGGACACAAATTGGTGTAATAACATGGGTATGACATTGGTATTACAAGGAGAGGGTGACTTATGAGGACATTGCCCATGTCCCCACTTTTCAAAAGGCTTATAAATCATACAGAATACGTTTTTTTGAGAATGTAAAGATATGCACAGTCTCCTGTGAGGGCTAGGTTTAGGTGTAGGGAAGGTGTAGGGTGATAGCAAATATCGTTTGTACAGTATAAAAACCATTACGTCTATGGAATGTCCCCACAATTCACAAAAACAAACATGTGTGTGTTTGAGTGTGTGAAAGTGAGTGAAAGTGTGTGAAAGTGTGAGAGAGACCTTTGTGCACCTTGATACCCCTGAGAAAATCAAAATAAGCACCTCAGCTCTCAGAACGACATGGAGTAAACAAAAATAAAGAAAGTATATTTATGTATTTGTTTACCATATAGTTTTGAGAGCTGAGGTGCTTTTTTTGATTTTCAGAGATGTATCAAGGTGCACAGAGGTCTCTCTCACACTCACAGACACTCGCACACACTCTCATACACTCGCACACACTTTCACACGCTCACACACACATACACACACGCACACTATAATATGCCGTTATACTCCATAGAACTCTATGTAAAACTAAGCTTTTTTTTGCAAAGGCCTATCTAAAGGGTTAATGGGGCCAACTGATAATCAACAGTACAATTTACAAATTTGACCCCTTCCCAACAGGGAAAACCACAAACAATCAAGAATTCAGCATTATATGGTGTCATGGCTTTGCAATCAAAAAATGTGGTTATAATGGAAGTCAATGGGGCAAAAACAGCCACAAACAATAAATGAGGGAGAAAAAATGAAAATCTGATGCTGCGCCAAAACTAACAATGCATGAAAGCCAATGTTCTTACTAATCTTTCACATGTCCAAGACTGTTAAAAAGGTAAAAAAAAATCCAGGCCACAATTACCTTTTATATTGAAAATTAGTCATTTTGTGTGTTTTTTTTCCCCAAATCAGTGACATCATTTAGGACTTTGGCAATTAAAGAGTTAAAATCCTGACTTTTTTTTAAACATATAGGCCCGGTTTCGCAGACAAGGCTTAAGCCTAGTCCTAGACTAAAATGTAAGTCTGAGCAGTTTAAACTGAAATAAAATTGCACTGATTGATTTTAAAATATATCAGTGCCTTTGTTTTGTCTCAAGATGCACACCAGTAATGTTTTTTTCTAAGCATGTTTATAAAAATTACTTAAATGTCCTAATTGAACTATGGTCTAATCCTGGCTTAGTCTAAGCCCTGTCTGGGAAACCGGGCCTTAGTATTTTTGAGCAGGACAGAGGTTGATTAATTGATTTATGCAAAAAAAATTGAAAAAAATATTTATCTGATACATTTTTACAGCAGTTTAAAGTAGTGGCTGTTTTCAGCCACGAAACATAACGAAAGGTTGTAAATTGAAACAATGCACAAGGGTTAACTATATGTAATCAAATTTGACTAGAAAAGACAAAACAAAGACGTTACGTGTTTTGTCAGTGAGGAAAGTTATGTATTTGTAGAGTAAAATATAAAACAGGAGGTGCGAGACGGATTCAATTTAACTTATTTGTTTTACAGCAATTTTCAAAATACATGCTTCAGAGCAGCTTTAGTAAGCACCTTACAAACCCAAAGGATGACAAACTACACAGTATTAACAATAATGCTGACCAATCTGGTGTTTAATTGAACATAATGTAATAAATCAGACAAATACCTCTCATCCTGCAGCATTTGAACATCAGCACGACTGTCACTAACAAATATGGAGAAAGTGCCAGAACTGAACTGAGTATGTGGAGAACTGAGATCTGAGACTCTGAATGAGACACTGAAGAAGAGACACACAATCACTTTATCAAGCACCATATCTGAACAAGAACATAAGAAGAAATAAATCAGCTCACAGTTTCATTGACTCTCACCTCTGACTGAGATCCAGCTCTTGGGTGACTCTCCTCTCTCTGTGTGTTTGCAGTAGTAGAAACCCTCATGTGACTTTGAGACAGTAGAGATGATCATCTCTGTAGTTTGTGAGTATTTATATTTAAAGCCTCATTAACAAAATTACACCTTAATATATTTGTGATTATGCCATCAGCATACAAGCCGAAGACAACTGTGACAACCAACAAAAAGGTCCATAACTCGGGGGTCAGTTCTTTGGGGTCAGTTCATGATCCTCCTCTCTCTACTCCATGACAGGAGTATTTACCTGCTTTAAACTCAGTAACAGGACTGAATGTGTGTTCCTGTAGTTGACTGAAAACACCGACTGAACTGAGACAGGGGTGACTGCAGCCTGGAGCAATGGGCGTGTCGAAAGGTTTCTCATTGGTCTCGCTTTTACTGTATTGGCCAATCAGCGTTAATCTTTTGTTCCACACTCCAGTCCAGCTGCTGGCGGTAACTTTTCAGTTGGTTTGCAAACCGCCAAACAAACTTTAAGAAGAAGAAGGCCAATCAGCATTAAGTAATTTCCTTTAGGCAAGAGAAGATTGCAGTGGGGGGGAATTCCAAGATGGTGGAGTAAGCGGTTGCGTTAATGCAGGCTCTGATTAAAATAGTTTGAAAACGTCCTGAAATTGATAACTCTGACGGAAAAACCTACCAACTTTTTTTTAAATTAGAGCTTACTTAAGTTTTTATTTATTTTTGTAACGCTATCTACACAAATATTCATCCTTTCCTTAAATAAAAACGTGATGGCAAACTCCAGTCAAGGAGGTACCGGGCTAGTGGACCATGACTACAACTTAACTGCTCTCACAGAGGCATGTGATGAAGAAGAAATCGAAGCGATGATGGAAGAAACTACCAAAATAAGATATGACCAAACACCGTTGCCCAGTCCGAATCCCAAGAAAGTACGAACAAAGATGAAAGACATACCAAAGCAACCAGACGAAATAACAAATGAAGTGATCTTCGATGCAATTCAACTCTAATTAAGAGATTTGATGAGCAAGACCAACGACTGAAAATTATTGAAAAGACAATGGAGGAGAATGCACACGCAGTTAAAGAGAACAAAGAAGACATCGGCGAACTGAAAAAGGAAATAGTAGACTTGAGGAAAGAGAACATCTCACTGAGACAGCAGTGTTTGGAGCATGTCAGATACAAGAGGAGATGGGATCTCAGACTGATCGGCCTTCTGGAAAAAGAAAACGAAGACACAAGAGAAACGGTGATCGGGATTCTCAGCCGGGTGACTCCGTGGTCAGTGGAGAAGCTTCGGCAGTCGGTGGATACAGTACATCGTCTAGGAAAGAGAAACGACGCCGCTACAAATAAGTTACCCAGGCCAGTGATCATCCAGTTTGCAATGCGAACCGTTTGAGACGAAGTGTGGAAACAATCACGAGAGGCAAGAGTGTGTAAAGAGATGAACATTCAGTTCAAAGAAGACTTTTCAAAGGAAGATCGTGAAGCTCGTGCTAAATTGTGGTACAAGAAGCCAGGAAAAACGGGAAGAGAGCCTTTCTAAAAGAAGGCTACGTGCTCATTGATGGATTTAGAGTTGACCCATGACTGAAGTTGTCAAGGTAACACTTAGACTCTTGGTCGAGTGTGTAAAGTTTGCCGCATATCAGATAATAACCTGATTAATCCGTTTAAGGAAAAAAGATGTTTAACTAAAGTTTATACTGCTTATGTAGCAGTCAGTATGGTTTTGAAATTGAGTTATTAAGGACAACATGTTCACTCCTGCGTAACAGCATAAAGTTCAGTGCGTACTGAAATTACACTAAATTATGTCTGTTTCTTTTCTATCGTTGAATGTTAGGGGGTTAAAAAACTGTGTTAAGCGTAAAGTCTTGTTTTGCCTTGAATGATGAAAGGTTTTGGAAAATTCAGTGGGGTGATTTAGCCTTGTTTGCACATGGATCGTCATATTCAGCTGGTGTGATGGTATTATTTAACAGATTTGAAGGCTCTGTAATTGTTCATAAAGGGGACACAGAAGGCCACTGGTTAATGATAGTAGTAGAAATACATGATAAATGTTACATACTACTTTGTATTTATGGCTATAATAACAAAGTGGCTAACAGAGAAATGTTGGAGAAACTTGGTAATCTGGTTAACGAGTGGAAAAAAAAAGTATAAAGCAGAAAATGCGATAGTAGGGCGTGACTTTAATATAGTTCCTGATTCATGGCTAGACAGGAGACCTCAACGAGGTTCACATTCTGTGTATAATGATACTATATTGAATTTCTGTAAAAAAGTAAATGTAATTGATTACTGGAGGGTTTCCAATCCAAACAGTATTCAGCATACATGGTCTAACCCCTCAGGTAATGGACAATGTTCAAGATTAGATTACTGGCTGATTTCTTGTGAACTGTGTAAAATGATCTCAGAATGTTGTATTTCAGCTGCCCCGCTTACAGATCACTGTATGGTTACTCTCTCCTTATCAGTCATTAACAAACCTCAAATCTCTCCTAATATTTGGAAATGTAATAATGACTTGTTAAAGAATGATAGGTTTTATCAACAGGTGTTGGCTCTTATTGAGGAAATTGATAAGTTAGAAATGACTGATCTAAACAAATGGGAATGGTTTAAATTTAAGGTCAAACAAATAGCAATTGATACAGGCAAATTTTTATCAGCGAGGAGAAAACAAAAACAAAGAGAAATGATAGGGGAATTCAATTTATTGGCAGTTAATTCTCAAGAAGCACCTGAAAATTTAGCAAAATTACAATCACTGCAATCTCAACCAGATTAATTGTATTCAGAAAAAGCAAATGGAGTTTATATTCGTTCAAGAGCGCGGTGGATTGAAAAAGGAGAAAAAAGTGCATCATATTTTTTTGGCCTTGAAAAACAAAAACAAACAAAGAAGAAAATTTCTAAACTTAAGATTAATGATGTTATAACGGATGATCAAAAAGTAATTCAAGATGAATTTTTTTTTTATAGTAACCTTTATAAATCTAATTACAATAAAGATGACTGTGATTCATTATTTATGAATATAAGAGATAAAATGTATAAATTGAATGAGGAAGACAAACACTTAATTGAGGATGAGTTGACTTTAGAGGAAATTGATGTAGCTCTTAAACAAATGAATAATGGTAAATCACCAGGTACAGATGGTTTGACTACAGAATTTTTAAAACATTTTTGGAACGATATTCGGAAATTATTATATAATGCTGCATTTTTAGAATGCATTCATAAAGGAAGCTTATCACCTACTATGAAAACAGGATTAATTACCTTGCTACCCAAACCCAAAAAACAACTGATATCATTAGATAATTGGAGACCAATAATCAGGGGCGGCTGGCCCATGGTGGGCGATAGTGCATCGCCCTCCTTGAGCCACACGAAAAAAGAGAGGAGAAAAAGACTCTTATTTTGCTAGTCCTAGTCTGCATATTACTGTACAATCAACAGCCTGAATGTCACTTTCAAACCTAAAACCCCGCCCCCTTGGGGCGATCTCAGTCAGATTGAAAATCGCCCCAGCCGGTCTCATAGAGTTATATTGTGAGATTTTTTTTTTCAAATTTTGAACCCTACAATGCATTTCAATGGGCACCGGGAGGGCTCGCCCCAACGTGATTTCGTAATACGCACTGATGCGTGCTCGAAGATGTACAGCACGCACGCGTGTAGCGAGACGTCTGAATGCATTGGCCATGCTTTCAATGGAGAGGGAACTTATGAGGAACATGCCTGATTTTAATGAGAGGGTAATTGATCACTTTGCCTGCTTAAAAGAGAGGCGAGCAAAATTTCAATACAAGTGATGTGTGTTATTAAATGGTGAATTGTTTATGTTATCGCGGCCGTAGCCAGCTATGAGGTCACCGAGGTCCGGACCTCGGTCATTTTTTATATTCAAAAATAAAATGTCAAGCTCTTAGAATGATTATTTAGCCGTTTAAACCACCTCATATCACATGAGTGTTTGCAATTCATGTTGCTGCGAGAAGCTAGCGCAGTGATAGGGGCTTGAGAACGCGTTGAGTGAGAGCGCGGGTGCAGCGGCCTCCGTTTGTTGCCAGATCCACCTATTATACGTGTTTTTTGACTCGTTTGTCCAATTTAGTGTGACACTTTGGGACGTTTATAAAGTGGAAAGTTGAACGTTAGTTTTATGTCAGTGTCATTATTCTAACGTTATTTTTATAACTTGTTATAAAATAAAAATTCCCTCAGCTAAAAAAAAAAACGAACTTTCCATGTAAAACATTATACTGAATAAAAAATCTTTCACAATCATCTACATGTCTGTCTATTTTGAAGTTTAGGCTATATGTAGTGCATTTGTGGGTGTTATTATAGCACAATTCTTAACACCTCACTAATTTTCAAACCCTGGTTACGGCCTTGTATGTTATATGTTGTATTCTCCAAATGTTGAATTTTAAATAGTTGTATTGATTGCATATTGGCAGCCAAATTTATACTGAATATGTTCTGGAAAGATTTGATTAATTACAGTTTTAATATGAGAAATAAAAAGTCTTTAATTGTAAAGCAGTATGGCTTTTTTTTTTTTTTTTTTACTCTTAGAGGGCTAACTAGTTGATGACAATGTGTCTCTTGATGGCCATGGTGGAAGTGTTTCAGTGTATTTGAGACCATTGCGATAAATTTAATATAGCTATTCAAAATACTGTACAGTTTGTACAATTCATGCCTGATGTTGCCATCTAGGAACAGGGAAACCAAATCAAACAATGCAATGTAATGCTGTAAAGTTGGCTATCTGAATTTTATCATTTTACCCATTAAAGCGGTTATCTTTGCCAAAATCGGAACAGTTGCCCCCCCAGAGATATTTGTCAGGAGCCGCCACTGAACTCTGTTATATACAGATTATAAATTACTTGCCCTAGTGTATGCTAATCGTCTTAAACTTATACTTGGAAAACTTGTCGAGGAGTATCAATCAGCATTCATTAAGGGAAGATACATTCAAAATCATATTAGACTAATCCTAGACATGATCGATTATCAATCACTGATTCAATCAGAAAGCCTTATTTTATTTATAGATTTTTTTTTAAAGCATTCGATACGGTGGAGCATGAATTTATATTTACGACACAAAATATTATATTTACAAATGTTTGGTTTTGGGGAAGGGTTTTGCAAGGTTATTAAAATGTTGTATAACAACATTTATAGTTATATATCCCTTAATCCAGGTGTGACTCCAAGAATTGAGATTTTGTCCAATTTCTCCCAAACTGTTTATATTATGCACTCAAATGTTAGCTTATTTAGTTGTTAACCATCCTCAATTAAAAGGAATAACCATTTCTGATTATGAATATCGAATTAGTCAATTTGCTGATGACACAGTAATATTTTTAAAAGATAAGAAAGCCCTGAACATTATTTCAGTTTTTTATCCAGAGCATCAGGCCTATGCTTAAATTTAAAGTGTGAACTCTTTCCTCTGTATTCATGTAATGAAGAAATTATAGAATCCATTCCTGTTAAATCTGAAGTGAAATACTTGGGTTTAATAATGTCTAAAGAAATACATACAAGAGAACTAGTAAACATAGAAGAGAGAATTGACAGTATGAAAAATCTCTAAATCATTGGCTTATGAGAGATCTGTCTATAATGGGCAGAATTCTCTTGACTAAAGCAGAAGGCCTATCTAAACTAATTTACCCGTTACTCCCTCTATATTTCCCCTCGACTGATAAAAAAAGTGAACTCTATTTTGTTTAGTTTCATATGGAAAAACAAAACCCATTATGTTAAAAAACATCAAATGATTAAAGAATATAAAAATGGAGGTCTGAAAGCCTCTGAATTTGAATCATTGGTTGGAGTACTTAAACTGAAATGGATTAAAACTTATTTAACACAGCCTGATTCAATGTGGTTTCATATACCAAAATGTGTATTCAAGACAGTCGGAGGGGTAGATTTTTTGCTGAAATGTGACTTTGAGATTTCTAAATTGCCGATTAAGCTTTTCAAAATTCCACAAACAAATTTTGTATTATTGGAAAATGATATTCACCCAAAATTTTACAGCACACAACTCTACCTTGTGGAACAATAGGACTATTACAATAAATAGAAAGACAGGATTCAAACAAGAGTGGTATGAAAAAAAGGTGTTATATGTTGTAGATTTATTAGATGAAGATGGTCAATTTATTCAACATAATTCATTTATGGAGAAATTTGAGATAAAATGTTCCTTTAGAGAATTTAATACGCTTTGTAAAGCCATCCCTCCTTCTTTAAAACAATTAATACAAAATACCCTCACTTATTCAAATGTATCAGTTAAATTGCCTGAGTTGAAGATTGGAGGAATACATATTGAGGATAGAAAGTGTAAGAACAAAGTAATAGGGAATATATTAAAAAGCAAGTTATTTTCAGACTTCAATACACCTTCAAAAATAAAACATTTGGATAATGAAGTATTTAAAAATACATTTTGTAATTATCTTAAATGGCCAATTCTACCTAAAATGAAGGATATGCAATTCAGAATTATCAACAGTGTTTACCCAGCTGCCCAAATCTTATGGAAAGGATTCTGTTTTGAGGTAGATCTCTGTGTTTTTTGTTTAGAGATGCCTGAAACCATTGAACATTTATTTTTTTTGTTGCCCAGTTTCATTAAAGTTTTGGAAGGATATCTACAGATAATCCTTAATCCTTGTTTAGTCATTATCTGTATCACCTGTGTGTCTTGATTAGTTTGCTTTATAAGTCTGTCTTTGAGTTCAGTTTATTGTCGGTCATTGATTTTGTTTGTACGTGTGTGGATATTCCCTGAGTTCTCTTATGAAGATCAAGATTAAAAGTACATATTATTTAAGTTTAAATCACGTCTCGTCTTACCAGCACGGATCTATAACAGATACTAGTAATGATATCCCGTCATTTAATTTGTTTCAGGTGTTGATTTATGCAGATGGGTGGTAAACATCATCCTTACAATGGGTAAATATCATATACATAAATGTAAATGGAATAACAGTAAGCCCTCTATAAACTGTTTTAAAAATGAATGTAAAAAATACATAGCGTCTCTAAAATGTTTATCCAAAGATAATCAACCCCTTGGTGAATTGTGTAAAACCATGTATGAGTCTCTTTTCTTTTAGGAATGGTAACATTTTGTATATTTTTATTTGTTTATTTGCCTTGCAACCCCCGAAAATGTTTGTTTTGTTTGATGTTTAATTTGTGGAGATTTATATATATACACATGGATATTTTTGTATAATTGGAAATTTAATTATGGGCAAGTGTATATTTTTATTCTGAAAGTCATCTTAAAATGTCACAGGTGTACAATTTGTTTATTATGGCAATATTGCCGATATGTGTAAATTTTACTTTTGTTAAATTTTTGGCTGTTAATGCACATCTAAATATGCTGGCCTAAATGTGTCATTATTTTACTTATTATAAATATTACTAATTGTTATTTTATGTTATATAGATAAAAAAATAAATAGAAAGTTTATTGCATTCATTCAGAGTTTGCTGGCTTCTGTTCAATGGACTGCTGCTACAAAATGAATAAATGTTTTTGTTTACTTGAATTTAAAACAAAACTAAATATTTTTTTCTTGTGAATAAATCTGTGTCTGTTTGTTAAATTGGTTGTCATTTAGCAGAAAGTCACTAAACACTTGACTCATTTTTCTATTTTGTGGTGTTTTATTAACTAGACGTAACGTCTTTAACTATTGGATCGAGCAAAACATTGTTTTCATGGTAATATATTACTATAGGTTTTGTTTGTTTAAATTAATGTATTAACTAACGTTAACTATGAACAATACATTTGTTACGGCATTTTTTAAGCTTTGTTAGCATTAGTCAATAAAAATACAGCTGGTCATTGTTGTTTGTTCACTTCATGCTTTAAAATTAATAAATACAACTTTTAATTTACTTTAACCTAAGAACAGCTAGTGACTGTGTTAAGAGGCTTTTGCTTCCTAAATATAGTTGTAATTTGTTTTCGATTACTATATTTACTATGTATATTTGGTTTTGTAAACATAGTTTCCAGGGTAATATATTACAATAGGTTTTTGTTTGTTTAAATTAGTGTATTAACTAATGTTAACTATGATATGATATACACAATTTTCTATGAAATACATAGACCTACACTTTATTGGCTGAATAATATTTACCTTTTGAATGTTGAGCGTTATTAACTGTTGAATAAATGCTGAAGTCGGACAAAATGCCAGATTTCCAACACGTTGAACTGAGCAATGCCATTGTACCATTTTAATAGGCTACTTTTAAACGCGTATAGCTCAGTAATTTCAGTTTTATGTATTTTCTGAGAGGGGGAGAGATTTTTGTTGGGAAAGTCGGAGGAGAGACGCACACTTCGATTAGAAACACATGCAGCATCTTAATTGTTAAGAAAATGGTTTTCCTAATAAATGTCTTGAATATTTTATGTTCAATGCTTCTCTTTCTTTTTTGGAATTATTAGACACATTTCTTTCAAATGCCTAGGTCTGTTTAATTTCCTTAATTAAAAAAATTCTAGCACTATTTTTAAAAGTTTATTCAAGCAATAACATATAAATTATCTCATGTAAATGCTTGTTTAAAACCAGGGATAAAAAACGAATTCCAAGTAAAAACGGTATTTTTCTTTACATTTCCAGAGAGCGAAACGAACAAAATTAAACATTACTTAATAAATTCAAGGCACTATAATTTCCTTATTCATTTGATGCAACTATTATAGCTATTCAATTAATAGGGGCTATATATTAAATAACATTATTTTGTCATTTTCGTGATTCCTGAATTTATATACAGGTCCTTTTCAAAAAATTAGCATATTGTGATAAAGTTCATTATTTTCTGTAATGTACTGATAAACATTAGACTTTCATATATTTTAGATTCATTACACACAACTGAATTAGTTCAAGCCTTTTATTGTTTTAATATTGATGATTTTGGCATACAGCTCATGAAAACCCAAAGTTCCTATCTCAAAAATTTGCATATCATGAAAAGGTTCTCTAAACGAGCCACTTTTGAACCATAAACAGCGGCAGAAGCGCCTGACCTGGGCTACCGAGAAGCAGCACTGGACTGTTGATAAGTGGCCCAAAGTACTTTTTTCGGATGAAAGCAAATTTTGCATGTCATTCGGAAATCAAGGTGCCAGAGTCTGGAGGAAGACTGGGGAGAGGGAAATGCCAAAAGGCCTGAAGTCCAGTGTCAAGTACCCACAGTCAGTGATGGTGTTGGTCCACTGTGTTTTATCAAGGGCAGGGTGCAGGTTTATCATTTACCACTGGTAAATGGTTTACTGACCATGGTATTACTGTGCTCAACTCTCCTGACCTGAACCCCATGGAGAATCTGTGGGATATTGTGAAGAGAAAGTTGAGAGACGCAAGACCCAACACTCTGGATGAGCTTAAGGCCGCTATCGAAGCATCCTGGGCCTCCATAACACCTCAGCAGTGCCACAGGCTGATTGCCTCCATGCCGGAAAGGCACAAATAGCGTGTTTTTTACAAATAATTATTTCGAACAAATACTTAAAAAATATTATTAAATTAGGGGCCGTTCACATTCGATCAAGTTCGTTATTTCAAATGTAGACGTATGCGCACTCATAATCATTTTAGAGTCCTGCAAGGGACATATTTTTTAGTACCGCACCCACAAGTTTCCACCCATAGAGGAGGATCTTGTGAGTGTCAGTGGGGTTTATGAACGTATTTGCTGTATTTTTTATTTGTATGTATATTTTGTAATGGATACAATATACACAGGGTGCGATTTACCGGGGGGATTTCCCCTTCTCTGGTCTATGCATTACTGCCTCTGCTTAATTATTTTTATCCACAGTGTGGATAAAACGTCCCGCGAACCCGCTCCTACGTCCCGATATAAATCAAATTATTCGTGATACGTCCTTTAAAGTCATCTGAATCAAATAATTTCCCATACGCGCTTTGAAGTTGAACGTTCTGAATCAAATGATTCGCGATCCGATTGGAGCGCTTCGAAACGTGAATCTTTTTGCGACGCAGTGATTTACTGATTTGGAGTTTCCAAAAAGCTCCGTTGATACCTTGCTCACCTTCTCTATAAAATGTATTAGTTGTTTGAAAATAAATCATTACTATTTATAGAGCTAACTTACCATGCTTTTACTAAATTGTGATCACATAATACAGCTTCCGGCGTATTAAAAACATTTCTTGACCTAACACTCATTATCTGGTTCTTGTCTAAAAAGACGGGTATAATGCACGTTGTTAACAGATTACACTAGTTTCGTCAACCTCCATGGAGAGAGGAAAAAAAGTTTTTAAAATATATATATATATATATATAATGTGTTTGTGTGTGTGTGTGTGTTAAAATGTTAGAACTGAGCAGAGGGCAAAACTAATGTTTTGGTTAATAAAACAGGCTTAAAAATAAGCATCTTTAGAGGAAATGTCAGGTATGGGGGGCCTTGCAAAATTAACCGAAGCAGGAGGGGGGCCCAGCCTAAAAAAGGTTGAGAACCCCTGAACTAGCCTAATAAGTTGATTTGATATTCTTGATCATTTTTAGAAGAAGTTAAAAGTTAAGAAAAAAGGAGTTAGCCTGTAGTCTATATATATATATGTATATATCTTTGTCTTAACTTTTATTACACTGTAGATCGAAATAAAATAATTCTTGATCATATAAAACAAAATAAAACAAGAACTGTATTCAATCTGTATTTTTCTTGTAATCAAGAACATTTCTTTTGACAAAATGACCCGATTAATGCCGAATGATGTTTGACAGTGAACTCATCTCCACCGCAGCCGCGTCAGTCCAAATATTAAACATGCGGGTCAGGAAGCGGGTCGGGTACAATATCTTCTCTCTTTTTCTGCGGTCCGAGTTGCGGGCGGGTTAGTTGAAAACGTCGGTCAGGTTCGGGTTGTTTATACATTGACTCGCACATCACTAATAGTCATTAAAGAAGGAACTCTTACCCCTCAAAATATCATTAAATGCATTCATTTTTTTCTGAAAAGAATCTGACAAAAAAAAAAATTTATTGGTGTTGTTATTATTTTTCCATTTTCCCTTGAATGTGTACTGGTATTTCAAGTATTTTACATATTGTATAGTAACTTTAGGATTAAAATGACAGAGACATATTTTTAAAATGACACATAAAAAGACATTTTTGCTTCCACTTAGCAATAAATATGACCTGAATGAAATGGCTTCATTTTAATATGTTATATATATATACACTCACTGAAAATAATACTTGACAAAGATATTATGCTTTTAATCCATTCAATTTGTTAAAACGCTCTAAAGTTATGCAATTTAAAACTTTAAAATTGTAAAATTTTGCATGTGTGTAGAGAGCATCACATCACGTTTGTGTAAATTATTATTTATCAATTATTACTTATTAATATTCATCTCTACTAATACACAGGTTAGAATATCATCACAATGCAATATTGTCCCTTTAAACCAGCGCATAAGTATTATATTCAGAGATCGCTACTGTGCATGTGTCTATATGATCGGCAAAACAAACCACCTTGCACACGCTTAACAACGTCCAGTATCAAAAAAAGATCAAATTAAGTTAGATATAATAGAAGTCCCACTGTGAAATCACTGTGTAAGTAATGCAATTATTAGCTTGAAATATACTGTAGTTTCACACTAAAAATGTTATGGTATGGTTAGTATGTCCAATATACTTATTTATATATATATAAAAAAAAATGTTCCCATGAAACTGGAAAAAAAAAATCTAGGCTGAATGAAAATTAAAAACAAAACTCCTTCAGATATGAAACTGCTGGATCAGTGTCTGCATTTGTCCAGGTGACAGTCTTGTTCAGGACGTGTTGTTTTGATTCACTTGTTCGGAGCTTGTTGAGTTTCCACTGTCAAATACTGTACAATAAAGAGAAAGATTAAATACACTAAGATCTGCTTTAATAGAAGATAATTAATGAAAGCATTGACTCAAAAACTTACCGTAGTTTCTTCAGTTTACAGTGTGGGTCGTTCTGTAGAGCAGAGCGCAGCTTCTCTCCTGTCTCTACTGGTATATTACATCCCAGATCCAGTTGTCTCAGGTGTGAGGAGTTTGATCTCAGAGCTGAAATCAGAGCAGCACAGCCTTCCTCTCCAATACTGCAGTTAATCAGCCTGTAGAGAGTGAAGAACATGAATGATCTCTGAGATTGTGTTTAATCTTTAGGGTGAGAGTGTGTTTGTGTGAGCACTACTTTTACTATACAGCAGGATCAGTGCTAGAGAGATTTTTTGACTTGCCATCAGCTAAAACATTCATTTAAATGCACTCTACCCACATGATTCCTGATTGTGATGCTCAACTTTTTTAGGTGAAAATGTTAAAAAAGTTAAAACAAGAGTGACATTATAGCAAAACTATCATTTTCTTGTGGTTTTGAAAAGTTCACTTAAAGGTCCCATATTGTCAACTGAAATTTCCTGGCTTTTTTCATGATAACTGAGGACTAGGGGCTATGTAACTACCATATAAGTTTCAAAACAGTCAGTCCACAGTAGAATGCACACAGCCTGCATAAAGTAGCTGTACCTTTTCACAAACTGTCTGTCATGTGCTTTGATTTATGATATGAGCAGCATGCTGTGATGTGGCTGTGTTCCCCACACGTGAATATAACATGCTGCACAAGATAAAAAAAATCAAAAAAAATCATCTAGTTAATAAATATCTCTAGTTTTAATAATTTAAACAGGTATTTTAAGTTTGGCCAATAACTCCCCGCAGTGATGTGTTTTCATGTAGTTGATTCTGTGCAAACTCATATTTGATTTTTTTTTTATGTTGTAGATTTAAGAAGCAAATGAGAATCGCTAAAATTATTGAATATATTTTGAGACAAAGGTCGTCTTAATGATTCCCATTTTGGTTTAAGACAATTAAAGCCACAGTTTTTCAATAACGAAAAGAATATATAAAAGTATGGTATTTTGTGGTAAAAATCGCCCTGCTGTTGGGGCTAAAGGCACAATAATTTACAAAATAATGAATAGATGACTGACTTTTCCATTTGTTGACATGACTCAGATGGTAAATATCATATATTATGTTGGATGTGTACCTTAGAGATCATCACCATGTTTATAATGAAACAATCAGATTTAAAAACATATTAAACATATAAAACATATCATTTGTTGTTACTACTGTAAATCCATATTAAATTATTATGGGATCTACTTCAATGCTTTCAGAATCTTCTCTTTTTAAAATGATTTTGTCTCTGTTTTAAATGTTTTATTTAACATATTTTAATGACAGTAGCCTATATTTATTATTTAATTAACAAAATAAGCAGAAAATAGTATAACTTAGCTAAAGTGACAGTTTTGAACAAGTATTAAAGTATAAAAAAAAAATAATAATAATAATAAAAAATAAACCATTAGCTAAAGTATTTATGTGCATTTGCCCCATGCTGGTTAGCCTTATAGCATGTGATTGTGAAACACGAAACTTACTTAAATAATTTTATGGTGAAATTGTTATTTTTCATGTTAATCAGGTCAATTCTGTGAAGAACAATGCACTGTGGCTTTAATCCAGCGTAAGCAGCGCAGAAGAAAATGAGACAGGGGTAACTGCAGCCTGGAGCAATAGGAGCCGAAAGGTTTCTGATTGGTGAAAGGAGTTTTACTGTATTGGCCAATCAGCGTTAAACTTTTGTTCCCCACTCCAGTCCAGCAGGTGGCAGTAAAACACTTATCAGTTGATGTGTAAACCGCCAAATAAACTTTAAGAAGAAGAAGGCAAATCAGCATTATTTTTTTTTTTTTTTTTTTATTATTAAACTTAGATACAAAATCTCGTAGAGGTAACAGCATAGTATCCTACCAAGTACAATAACAGTCAACATCAAACCGTAAGGGGATCCATCTTACATGTAAGGCAAAACAAAATAAGTAAATAAATAAAATAAAAATTACAACACAAGAAACTTATACATGTCCGATGATATTTTCTGGGCACGACAATTTTTAAGTAATCTCAGTGAGGAGTAAAATAGTTTAAATTCGTTGAAGAAATGTTCAAAGCAGGGGGTAGAATCTCTCCACTTACAACAATGTATATGATACTTAGCAAGAAGGATAACAATATTCACAATGTCTGATATTGCATTATCTAAACCATCAACATAAAACAATATAGAGTTGATGTTAAATACAGGGATGTTTGACATTTTTGTAGTCAGCCAGTCTCTGACCGCACTCCAGAATCGGCATGAAAAGGAGCAGGAAAAAAATAAGTGATCTAAAGATTCATCAGTAAAACCACAAAAAGCACAACCCACCTTGTCAAATTTAAATCGCTTGTGAAGAAAATTGGAAACAGGATAAATCTTATGACAAATTTTGAAATGAGTTTCTTTGACTTTAGGCGGAATTGGCCATTGAACATATTTAGAGAAGGCTTTATCCAGCGTGTCAGAAAGGTTTGCTGGTACATTGTATTTAATATAATCATGAAACAATTTAGATTTAAAAGCATCTGTAGCAACCCTGTTCTTGAAATTTTTATCTAGTAAATTGTGATGACCAACTGATAAATTCGGCAATACTGGAGTGACATCAGAGTAAGTCAAAGTATTTTGGATTAAGTGAATCAAGGCTACAGGAATAGCTTTACAAATTTTTAGATATTCTCTGTGAGTACAGCTTATGTTAGAACGTTCAACAAAACTGGTGTGATCCAGTAAAACACCTTTACAATCCATCAGGTCAGTTACAAAGAGAATACCCTTTTCAAACCATTCAGCTTTAAAGACAGATTTTCTGTTTATAAGAATTGTTCTATTATTCCACAGAACCGAACTGTGTGGAGTAAAATTATGTGTGAATATCATTTTCCAAAAGTGTAGTATTTGCCTATGAAATTTAGACAGTGCAAGTGGAATCTTACTAATATCGAAATCACATCTGAGTAAAAAATCCATACCACCAAGCTTTCCAAAAATAGCCCTAGGTATGTGAAACCACATAGAGTTAGAACAAGCAAAAAAAGTTCTTAACCAATTAATTCTAAATGAGCCTATCAAGGCTTCAAAATCTAAGGCTTTTAATCCACCATTTTTATACTTTTTAACTAACTGGGACCTTTTTAAATAATGCGTTTTATTTCTCCACAGAAACTGAAAAATGACTGAGTTGGCCTTTCTAATATTACGGTCGGAAATAAACACAGAGTGACAAGGATATACTAACTTAGACACACCTTCAGCTTTCGATAGAATAACTCTTCCAAATATTGTGAGATCTCTGGTAGGGATGTTAACCGATGACCGTTTGACCGGTGGTTGACCGTATCAACGTTAACCGGTCAAAGTTGTCGGTAGTCGGTTAAAAAAAAAAAGTGCCAGTGCGTCTTTTACGCATTCTGAAGGTGCCTGTTTTATCCATTGGTTTTATCATGTTGCAGTCTATTAGGCAACATTCCGCATAAGATGGGCTTAGATTTGGAAATACATTACATCTACATTTCAGTGGTAACCGATAAGGTGATGATGATCATCATCTTTCTTTAATATGGTTAGCACTACCTCAACTAAAGCGGCGTCTCTTCGGAGCTGTCATTTTCTTAAATGAGCCGTGGCAATGTTTCAAATGAGCTTCTAACCTAGACAAACGCCTTTATTTTCAAAGCGATCACCTTGTACCCAAACCATTTGAAACTAAGGAGCCATTTTGTCCTACGATTACATACAACAAGCTCTTCGGCGCCGCGTTTGCGGGACTCATGTTTCGCGCTGTATTTTAAAAAAGTGACGTGAGTGGCAGTGTGTGTGTGTGTGTGTGTGTGTGTGTGTGTGTGTGTGTGTGTGTGTGTGCGGGAGGCAGAGCGGCAGAGAGAGGCCGCGATCACACCGAACGCGTTTTTGCAGATGGAGGCGCCTCTTTTGAATGGTTTTCTGTTGGCAGTGAGCGTTCTCCGCGCTGCTTATGCGTCCCAGGCGCCTCGCGTTTTCACCGCCTGCTGCGCCTCGCGTTTTTGCAGGAGCGCTCTGAGCGCGTGAAGTTGAAAAAAAAAATCAACTCTGAGCGGAAAAACGCCCAACGTCATTCGCGTTCTTTTCCAATCGAATGAATGGAGAGGCGGGCCTTCTGTTGTGGTGACGGAATTTTACGGTTGCTTAAAAAGTCCGGAGACTGCAAGAAATAGAGGAGAAACATTTTGTGTATATCGTGGGTAACCCGGAGCTGTATTATTTAGGGTTTCTGCTAATATGACAGTTTACTTAACAGCATAAAACTAAGATTTTAGAGCGCTCGCGCTATAATCCTTTGATTTGACTGACAGGACAGCTGTTTTGGTCGTTGCTTAGCAACATAAAAAAAACGCAGCACGCTCTTTTATTAAAAGTCACAAAAAAAAAGGCAGTGCTGTGCGCCTCGCGTTTTTAGAACTAAAAGACGCGTTCGGTGTGATCGCGGCCAGATGCGACAGAGTTGCGAAATTGCAGGCGCGGCTGGAAATGGCTGTTATTTCAAATAGCGTACCATATTTTAAACTAATCTGTTAACCGGTTTCAACCGGCTAATGAGGCTCGGTGGTCGGTCAAGAAATTTTTTAGTTTTCGCCATCCCTAATCTCTGGTCAGCCAGTGACTCAGAGATTTTTTCATATCAACGACCCGTTTCTCAATGTTAACCTCCTCCATCCTCCGATTATCCTTAGATATTGTTAAACCTAAATATTTAACCTCCGTCTGGACATTAATCGAGGCAATAGAGCTCTCTGGACAAGAGTGGATAGGCAACAATACACATTTCTTAATATTGAGAGACAAACCCGAGGCATCCGAAAAGGCATTAATTATGTTTAGTGCAGTGTCAACCATACTTTTATCTTTTAAAAAAATGACAGTGTCGTCAGCAAATTGGCTAATCTTAAATTCCTTTTCACAAATCTTAATGCCATGCAGATTTGAATCATTAACAATAGCCAAAGTGAGCATCTGGGTAGTTAAAATGAATAGTTTAGGAGATATGGGACACCCTTGGCGAATTCCTCTAGACATCATGAAGCTAGGAGTGATCTCCTATCCCAAAGACACCGAACTAGATATATCTGAGTAAAACATTTTGATTATGTTACAAAATTTATCTCCAAAACCCATACATTTTAATGTTTCTGCAATAAAACAGTGCTCTAGGGAGTCAAACGCTTTATAAAAATCAAGGAATAATAATAGACTCTCATTTTCTATTAAATGACTGTAGTCCAACATATCAAGAATTAGTCTTGAATGAAAATGTATATTCCTTCCCTTTATAAAGGCTGATTGACATTCACTAATAACCTTTGTCAAGCCATTGTTCAGGCGATTGGCATATACAAGAGCTAGTAATTTGTAATCCGTACATAAAAGGGTTATCGGTCTCCAATTTTCAATAGAAAGTGGATCTTTATCGGCCTTTGGGATCAAAGTAATGAGACCACGCTTCATTGTGGGAGAGAGTTCTTGTCTTGAGATACATTCACCAAGGGCTTCAAATAAAAGCTGACGGATATCTTTCCAAAAGAAGACAAAAAAATCGACAGTTAAACCGTCCAAGCCAGGTGATTTACCCTTGGCCATTTGATAAATGGCTTCATCCAGCTCTTCAATTATTAAATCATCCTCCAAAATTTGCTTAAAGTCATCCTCAATTACCTCAACCCACCCTTGAATGGATTGAAAAAAAGATTTACAATTAGCCTCAGAGTATCTTGAACAATATAAGTTACTATAAAAGTCTCTAATTGCCTTGTTAATTAGATTTAAATCATCTGTAACAGCACCATTAATACTTAATTTAGAAATTTTCTTTTTCGTTTGCCTTTGTTTCTCAAGATTAAAAAAGTAGGAAGAATTTTTCTCGCCCTCCTCGATCCAACGAGCCCTTGAGCGAATAAAAGCACCCCGAGCTTTGTCTAAAAATAAATTATCTAGTTGATTTTTGAGATTTTCTAATTGGGCTTTTTCCTCACTAGACAACACAGCTTTGGAGCATAGAATGTTAATATTAGTAACAATTTCCTTTTGTTTATCCCGCATTTTATTAGAAGAGTATTTTCCCATTTTACTAGCTGTTTCTTTAACTTTGAATTTAAACCACTCCCATTTATTTAATGGTGAAGAATCCAAAGATGTCACATCAACAATGAGATTTTTAACTTCATCACAAAAGTCTTTGTTAAGCAAAAGATTACTATTGAATTTCCAAATTGTGTTTTGAGGTCGCTTATTATTATTATTTAAGTTAAGGATCAGAGTCACTGAGCAATGGTCTGTTAGGGGAGCTGTAGAGATTTCACATTTAGATATATTATTAAACCAGTTAAAAGGAATAAGCCAGTAGTCCAACCTGGAGCATTGTCCATTATTAGATGCATTGAACCATGTGTATTGTCTAACACCGGAATTTTTTAACCTCCAGCAGTCAATCAAATTTGTATTTGAAACCAGGTTGTTGTAAATATCATCAAAGGTGTGATGGTGCCCTCTAGAGGGAAGACGGTCAACTGAGTTGTCTGGGACCAAATTAAAATCCCCCCCTATGATAACCTCATCCGTTGAATATGTCACCTTCCATTGGTTAATCTTAACACATAGGTCATCATAAAATAGTTTGTTAAGGGCTTTACTATTGTAACCGTATACACACACCAAGATGAATTTAACACCGCCAATCTCCACAGTCACCATTAACCAATGACCATTTTTATCACTTTTATGGTCAACAATTGAGCCTTGAAACCTGTAAAACAAAATCATAACCCCAGCTGAATGAGATGTCCCATGGCTGAAGTAGGCAGAGTCCCCCCACTGAAGTTTCCAAAAACGTGTGTCCTCAATTTCAGAATGTGTTTCTTGCAAAAAACAACAATTTACTTTCTGTTCCTTACAATAGAGAAATGTTGCCTTACGTTTGACATTATTTTTAAGTCCCCTCACATTTAACGATAACAAAGATAACATAAAACAAAGACACTATAAATGCAAAGATATAACAGTAAAGTTAACAGAAAAGATGCGCAGGAATGAGTAACCTTACTAGCCACAAAACTTCGTGGTGGATTGCAATAGCCCTGTAAAAATGCAGGTAATACCATACCTTAAGAACAATAACAATAGTGCAAAAAGAAAAGTCAATCTGGGTCCACTCTCTTGTTGTCAATCAGCGCATAGCCCTCCTTCAGGTACGCACGCTTTCCCCTCTTTCGGGCCTCCTGGACCAACGGCCACAGTTTGGCACAGGCGAGTCTGTCCTCCTTGGAAAAATCTTCCTTAAAGCTGATGTGAAGATCTTTGCAGACCCTAGCATCCTTAGATTTTTTCCAGACTTCCAGATCCCGAATCGTGCGCATTCCAAACTGAATGATGACAACTCTGGGAACGTTGTTTGAGGTCGCGGCGCTCTCTCTCTTACCAAGCCGGTGCACGGTGTCCACTGTGTCGCGCAGCCTCTCCACCGACACAGGGATAATCCGGGTCAAAATACCAATGACCGTCTCCCGGGTATTTTCGTCATCTTTTTCTGGCAAGCCGGTCAACCTCAGATTCCACCTTCTCTTATAGCGAGCATGCTCTTCACACGCGCTTTTCAGAATTGCATTCTCTTTTTTAAGATGAACTACTTGAGATTGAAGCTCTGATATGTCTTTTTTGTTTTTGTCGATGGCTGATGAATTGGCATTAATCTGCTTCTCGAAGCGTATAAATCGCTGAGTTTGGTCATCCATTTTTTGGGTTAGCTCCTGTATCGCCTGGAGTACAGCGTTCACCGTGTCTTCTTTGGCATGGTCGTCTCGTACCTTGTCTTTTTTGGCATGGTCATCGTGTACCTTGCTTCTTTTAGCATTTTTATTTTTAATCGGTGTGTGGTCCCAGTTAACCTTATCTTCTTTGGACATGGCCTTAACCTCAGTGGATTTAACCTGATCAACTTCAATCTCTTCTATCATGTCCTCATCACAAGCTTCATGAAGAGCAGTCAGGTTGTAGTCATGATCCGACATCATTGTTAGGAAATATAATAGGGCTATTACATTCAAACTGGATCAATAACTTGGCTAAATTTAATGTTTTAATTCAGAGCCTGCTGAAAAACCACCTCTCACTCCGCCATCTTGGGACCTCCGCAAATCAGCATTAAACATAAGTAATTAGCCTTTTTCACACTTCCGTGTTTCCGGCTTCCGGATTGGCACTTGCAGGGTAAAAGTTTTTCGGCTGACAGCAGCGTAAATTCAGGAATCTAAGTCTATTTTTACAAAATAGATACTATGATACTATGCTTTATACTGGTGTTTTACTCTAAAAATAGCAAACATTTTTTCAAAAACTTTGTGTCAGCTTCTGGTCATCACAAAGACTATGTTTATTTAATTATGAATGATAGCACTTATAATACAGTACAGTTTTGAGTTTTGCCGTTCTGTCTATTTGGTGCTGGCTGTGCATTATGACTCTTAACATCAGTTTTTTTCGCGATTGTTAATGTTGTTATAATTATTACATCAGTTTTTTTCGCGATTGTTAATGTTGTTATAATTATTAAAGTAATATTGTATTTTCTACTTGCTGTGCATTATTCATTTTACAGTGTAAATGTACGTTGCATAATGTGCCCAGGGATATACATATGCATCATCCGGACACAGAATCGTTTAATTTAATCTTGGGAAAATGTGCATTTGGATATAAATGCTGTCAAATGCTGTCATAATTTACCATGAAGTAGTGATTCGAGGGAAATGACTGAGTAAATTGAGAAAATAGCTTAAATATACCAGAGATTGAGAACAGAAACTCTAGCTGGCGCTATGTTGCGCATATTATATTGCAGAGTCAGCGGTCTGAAATTACCATAGACTGTAAAAAAGATGGACAACGCGTTTCCGCTTCTTTCCACTATAGAAAAGTGAAGCCAAAACAGCTCAATATGGCCGCTACCATCTTGGGGGAAGTTACGTCATTTGGAGCCAGAGCATGCGCAGTAAAGGTTCGTTTGGAGCCAGAGCATGCGCAGTAGTGTCGTGAGGCGGAGCCGCGGTGTCAAAGTCCCGCCCAAACTCCCGCAGACCCAATCGCACGATCACAATCATGACACCACACCCCGTTTTTATAGCATCAAATCACTACTTAAAAGCAAACTTATTAGAAAAACGAACACCTGAGCATGAATCAGCATTATAAGAACTACCTCACACGATGGAAATCACCTTTGGAAAAAAATTATTTGCAGTGTAATTCGATTATTTAGTTTGGCTCACGTCCCATTAGATTACATGGGGAGGGCGGGGTTTATGACCTATACTGCAGCCAGCCACCGGGGGGCGATCGAAAACTTTTGGCTTCACTTTTCAGGACACCTACGGCACGCTTGGAAATTACAAACAAGTAAAATGTTGTTTCTTTGTTGATTATATAACAACAACTTGGAAAACAGACAAAACAGAAAAGGTAAAAGGCATTATTTGAGACAAGAGCATATTAATATAATGCAGGTCCTTTTCAATAAATTAGCATATTGTGATGAAGTTCATTCTTTTCTGTAATGTACTGATAAACATTAGACTTTCATATATTTTAGATTCATTACAACACAACTGAAGTAATTCTAACCTTTTACTGTTTTAATATTGATGATTTTGGCATAAAGCTCATGAAAACCCCCAAAAATCTAAAAAAATTAGCATATTTCATCCGACCAATAAAAGAACAGTGTTTTTAATACAAAAAAAGTCAACCTTCAAATAATTATGTTCAGTTACGCACTCAATACTTGGTCGGGAATCCTTTTACAGAAATGACTGCTTCAATGCGGCGTGGCATGGAGGCAATCATCCTGTGGCACTGCTGAGGTGTTATGGAGGCCCAGGATGCTTCGATAGCGGCCTTAAGCTCATCCAGAGTGTTGGGTCTTGCGTCTCTCAACTTTCTCTTCACAATATCCCACAGATTCTCCATGGGGTTCAGGTCAGGAGAGTTGAGCACAGTAATACCATGGTCAGTAAACCATTTACCAGTGGTTTTGTCACTGTGAGCAGGTGCCAGGTCGAGCTGAAAAATGAAATCTTCATCTCCATAAAGCTTTTCAGCAGATGGAAGCATGAAGTGCTCCAAAATCTCCTGATAGCTAGCTGCATTGACCCTGCCCTTGATAAAACATAAAATTTTATTTTATTGGTCAGATGAAATATGCTAATTTTTTGAGATAGGAATTTGGGGTTACCCCTTCAGTCGAATCACTTCGACGTTACATTGGGATGTCGCTTGAGAGACCGATCACCTCTGAGCCTTATTAAAAAGGCCAATTTTCAATTGGCCTTTTTAATAAAGCTCAGAGGTGATCGGTCTCTCAAGTGAGATCCCAATGTAACGTCTCCGTTCCCTCCTTCGGGGAACGAGGGTTACCTTCGTAACCTAGACGTTTTCATGAGCTGTATGCCAAAATCATCAATATTAAAACAATAAAACGCTTGAACTACTTTCAAATGTGTGTAATGAATCTAAAATATATGAAAGTGTAATGTTCATTAGTACATTACAGAAAATAATGAACTTTATCACAATATGCTAATTTTTTGGAAAGGACCTGCACTGTAAAAAGCATTCAAGGGTGTTGTTCATAGGAATTTATTAAAAAAAAAAAATTATTTCTCCCAATAAATTGATTCCCTTTTCTTTTTGAATTCATTTAAGTTTTGCAAAAGTAAAAAGTGTGATTGTTTTTGTAACTTATTCCCTATCAAAAAATTGTTTTTTACTGACCTTCACAATAAAATGCTGGTAACACTTTCTATGAAGCCCGTATTTATAATACATTATAAGGGTATTCTTAAGGCATTATAATGAATGCATAATGCATTATAAAAAACCTTATAATATGTTATATCATCTCATGAGTATTCATAAGAACAGTTTTAATGTATTATAATTTTTACTTTTTTGTGGTTATAGCTTTTAAGAGAATGATTACCTCCTCATAGTTATAACATATTATAAGTCTCATATCTTGCCATGTTTCTCATGTCACTTTACTTAAAGCATACAAAGACCACTTATAAGTAATTATAATAATATTTCCCAAAGAACCCTAAGATCAGGTATCAGTTTAGATAAATGTGTAATATGAACAGTTTGATGATTTTGATGGTACCCTTCAGACAGATTTTGATAAGTAACTCTGCAACTGCATGTCAGCTAGCAGTAATTATTATTATGCTGAATATATGCTAACACTAAATTTCGATGTTTCCCCAAAAGACAAACTATTATGTTATATTATAAGTAACTTTGCAAGTACATGAACATTCTACCTAGCCCATCCATAACCTAAGCCTACTAATACTCTAAGGAGTGTTAGTTGGCATGTAGTTCGAAAGTTTAAGCTTATAGTCAATAGACTTAGGGGACCATCAAAATAAAACGTAATATAATGTAAAAAATAAATGTAATATGATATAGTCCATTATAAATTAAGAAGATTTAATATGCCGTTCATTGTGTGTTATAAATGATCATAATCTTAAGAGTTATAACCTCAAAAACTCAAGTATTATAATGTATTATAATTGTTGTTATGATTATTCATGAGATGGTATAACATATTATAAGGTTTCTTATAATGCATTATGCATTTATTATAATGCCTTAGAAATGCCCTTATAATGTGTTATAAATAGGGGCTTCATAGAAAGTGTTACCAAAATGCTTCTACAAAACTCTATTTAAGTGTTATTATCTAAAGTATAACGTCACGACCGGCCCACATGCAGAACACCAACATCGTTGCTCGTTGTCACCTGAACCGGACCAGTTTCGGATTTCTGTGGAGTTTTTGAGAGCTTTATACAACGATCAACACATGTAAGTAACTATTTACATTGCATAAAGTTGCAATGCGGGTTTACCGAAGGTCTTGAAATTAACATTAATCTTAACAACTATTGCTAACGTTAACGTAGTATAGGTATATTTGAGATGCATTGCCAAATTATGTTTCTACTTAGTTTGGTTACTTAAAAAAGCATCGTCATTTTGTTTATTTATGGAGTCTAATAATGTTAGCATCGGTATTATGTCTCAAATCATTTGTCTTAAATGTTCTGCCTCTTTCCGAATTAGCTAGCAAAACAGTAACATGGTCTCTCATCCTCGTTGTGTCAGTTAAAAGTTACGTTAGCTGCTAGGTTTGTTGTCACAGTTGTTCCCTGCATGATTGAAAAAGATGGGGGCATTTTTTGGCGCCTCTTTCTGCAATGCATCACACAAATTCTTAAACTTCATCTTTTTATATATTTGTTTGAAATATTTTACATTGTCTTAAACCATTTGTTCAATTAAAAAGATTAAATATTTATTTTGCATTGCAATAACTTGATCCTTATATTTTCCTAAACTCTTCTTTCATTTAAGTTGCTTTTTTAGGAGACCATCAGATCTACTGGAAGGAGCAGTTCATGGAGTAGGTAAGCTCTATAGAAGGTGGAATTGAGGTAAATGTTTCAAAGGTTTGTCCATTTAGAGGAATTAAGGTACCCAAAAGTCAGTTATTGAGAGTTGGAAAAAAGGGAAAAAAAAACAAAATTTGCATCCCTTTCTATTTTTAATGACAGATGGGATGGCCTTGTAAATTATACAGCGCTGTTGTACCAGGAAAGAATGATAATCTAAAACATTATAGACTGCATCATGGGACCTTTGGACACAGCCATGCCTTGCCTTGTACTCATATAGATTGTATAGTATACTACAGTATAGTATAGCACTGGTTCTCAGTCCTGGTCCTGGGGGCCCCCTGCTCTGCATATTTTACATGTCTCTCTTATATAACAAACCTGACTGAGATCATCAGCTCATTAGGAGAGAGAGACCCATGAACTGAACTGACGAGGTGATGATCTCAGTCAGGTGTGTTAAATAAGGGAGACGTGCATAATGTGCAGAGCAGGGGTCCCCCAGGACCAGGATTGAGAACCACTGATGTATAGTAAAGAATACAGTGTGGTTCTGTATAGTACAGATCACAGAACCACACTGATAATGACATTGTATGTTTGTACAGGGTTTCTGCAGATATGAACAAGTGAAATTTAAGACTTTTTAAGACCTTTTTAATACCACCTTATATGAAATTTAAGACCGAACCTGTAATGGAAATAGATATTATATTACATGCATACATGTAATATTTAATGTGTTTAATGTAAAAAGTAAACACAATTTCATGGCTGTCATAAATTAAATTTATTACTACAATACACAGTGAACTTTTCATATCAGCAGATACTATTCCACACAAAATATCCCCATAAAAGTACCACTAGAAATATCTGATGTAAAAAAAAAAAATTCTGAAGCAATATTTTCATCAGTGCTCTATTAGCTTTTACATCTTAAATCTGCATATTTGATTTACCTTTATAAAGGACTTTTTTTACTTTTGAAATGTATGCATTACCTTTGAAATTTATTTTATGAATTTATCAATAAATTCTAAATGGCTGTTAGCAGTGAGATTACATAATTTACACTGCATTAAAAGTGAGATTAATGTTTTAAATACATTTATTGATTTATAAATATATACATTAGAAATGTTGGGTGTGGAGGCATACTTTTAAACACACTAAACTACCAGCAGGTGGCGGTAAGTCACTTCATGAGCGAGTTATTTCAACTGATTCGATCAAAACGCTGAATTACGGTATAGCAAAACATTGCTAGGAGAATGCTCCTGCTAATGTTGCATATTGTCTAATATGTAAGTAACTACTTGACTAACTACTTTTTTATTGAGCTAAAATTAATGTAACATTTGTGAGAATTTTCAGCAAAAAGCTCACTTGGTATATTACTGAACTATATCATGTTATAAATAATCTATACATTTTAAATGTTTACCTCAGTGTGTTTCTTTAGAGTGCTGTTACATTCATTTGTTTTAAAGTATGTCACAAATAGACCAGAAATGCACTATCCATTATCAATTTCTGTTTACGTTGAATGTATTGAAATATGAATCTTTCTTTCTTTCTTTCTTTCGAAGGCTGGCAGTCAGCTAGCTCGACCTATATTTCTTCTTATTATTATTGATAACATTATATACAGAAAAAGTGTTCTGCTACTCTTCTGCTACTGCGATTCTGAAGACGCAGTAACTTCCACAGAGGGAGAAAAAAATCTAGTTGTTAGCAACTGGCCTTAGCCAAGCCCTATATTCAGTTTTTTCAAGCTAAGTATCGCTAAACTTGTACTTCCCCATAGCTAAAAAGTTAAATCCATTTTACTTCTGCGGTACAATCCGAGAGAGACTCGCGCCAATAACAGAAAGCTGATTGGCTATTGCATGCTGGTCTCATTTGTAGTTTAAATACAGCAAATTATATTTGGAATTGTGAAATAAGTAAGGGATAATCAACGGTTTGCCGTGCGTTAAAGGATTTTAAATGCACGACGTGGAGGCTAATAGTGCATTTTAAATCCTTTAACGCACGGCAAGCCGTTGATTATCCCGCTTATTCCATGGTTATAGACAAATTAAAACTAGGATTGATATTTGCAGCGCAAAATTTGACTGAATGGATAAAAAAGACGGTTATTTTCGTCAGTTATGACACGCAGCTCTAGCATTCTGGCCGCTTCAAATCAGACTCAGAGATTAAATAGTCCGGTAAGATCACATTTATTTGAATGAAATATAGCATTTGTTTCAGTAGATTATCGATCGACCAAGAGAGAGTGTGAAGGCAAGAGAGATGACAGTTGCGTGTGTGTGTGTATGTGAATGTGCGTGCGTACCTGCATGCTGTGCGTCTCTCTCTACAAACAACAATTCATTCAAAAACAGCAGCTTTACCACCCCGTTGCTGATGCATATAATGTAGCGATCTAGTATCTATGCTATTTTAATAAGGATCGCAGGCAAACGCTGACAAGAAGTTTATGTATATGCGCAGCACAATGCGATCTCCGACCTGTCTCTCTCTCTCTCTCTCTCTCTCTCTCTCTCTCTCTCTCTCTCTCTCTCTCTTGATTAAACTGACTTGGAACTACCTGTGCATTAAACGGTTTTACTGCACACCTGCCAGCCAATCAGAATCAGTATCCAGACATTCCATGGAATAAAGAACTACAACACCACGGAAACAACAAAAAGAGAATTTAAATGAGCTTTAGAGGTAGCGTTACATGGACATCGGAAAAATAAGACCTGTGTAAAATTATTTAAGACCTAGAACATCGAATTTAAGACTTTTTAAGGCCTAAAATTTTGATTTTTAAATGTTAGACTTTTTAAGACTTTTTAAGACCCCGCGGAAACCCTGTTTGTAGTTATATTGCCTGCAATATTCAGTTTTCCTTTATTCACTACCAACTATAGGATCCAAGTACCTCGTGAAGAAGAGACACGTGACTCTGAGATGCCTCATTCAATACATGGGAAACAGTGGGCAAGAATCATCTCTGACTACTATGTAAGTATTGTTTAAAAAGCATAGTTTGACTCTTTTGGGAAAAGCACTTATTCCTCAGATATCAATCTTATGTCTGTCTGAGTTATAGTACGGCGCTGGAGTTGGGGATTGGTTAGCTTGTCTTAGACAAATACTGTAATTGGTTGGCAATGGCTAGTCTGGCTCTGTCAAAAGTTCAAAAACACACCTACAAACACCCAAATGTATGTGTAGGAACCAGGGTCCCATTTTTGTCTTTCAGTTGCTTGTGGACTTGATTTAAAAAAAATAAAAAAATAATTTTTTTTTTTTTTTTTTTTTTACTGCAGTTTCACAAAAGTAAAATCCTTGTTTTACATTAATGCAGGAGTCGTAATCATCTGATGATAAACTGTAAGAGTGGCATTTTCAGAACTTTTACTAAACCACACCTTTTGAAGATTGTTCTCTGTTGCAACTTATTGTTCTGTTTATTCTCATACAGGGACAAACGGAGAGCAGCGTCCATGAGGATTTGAACATGTGCAGATATATGTCTGTCGTGAACCAGTGGGCATCATCATTGAGGGAAACCCAGTGCTTACTGATCTTGGAAATTTGGCCAGGGCATGTTGCCTGCTTCCGGGAATGACATTTGCTCCGAACCTGCAGTTTCCACCACAACTCTGCAAAACATTTGAGGTTTTCCAAAGACTTTTTGTGGGATTTGACACACTGCGCCCAAAGCCTTCCTCCCGTTTACGTCATTTGTAACGATTATGTAATTTTTAATGTTAAAATGTCTACAACATTAACATTAAAATTGCTAACAGAAACTTAGTGCACCCAATTGTATGTACATGGCAGCTGTTAATAAACGTTGGAAACGAATACCTCTCTTTCCTTATTAAAGTTATGGCAATACTAACTAATTATTTCAAGTGGATTAAATAAATAATTTGTCTAAATTAAGAGTAATAGAGTAAATTATTTATTTAAAATCAAAAAGTTAAATTTTTTATTTTAAATGTTACTAATTTGGTCCCATTTTATATTAAGTGTCCCTAATACCTGTGAACTTACATGTGTAACTAGATGTGTACGTAGCATGTAACTACAGTGTATGTACACATTGGTATATTGTATCTACAGCTCTAATACTGGTATAATTACACACATGTAACAACTCACTGAATAGCATTTGTAAGTACAAATGTGTAACAGGACATTGGTAACAACAATTTTTTCACTTCTGGAAGTACACATGTAACAAGAAATATGCAACTACATTTTGTAACAACAATATGTACTCACAAAAGTTTTAAATATATGATCTATAGAGTTCTCCATGGTCACATACTTTGATATGTCAGCTCAATAAAACAGGCCATGTGCCAAAGATGGGGGTAGCTGTGAGTGAATAAATTAATATTTAGGCCATAAGAAAATAATAAATTGTATTTCTCACGCAGGTTGTCGAATTTATGCCTACAGAAGTAAGCCCTGTCTATAGGCTCTGCCCAGTACGGGCTATTATTTGTTATTCTGGTAAACATGTCTCAAAATAAATATCTATTTTTATTTTCCACAGAAGAAAGTCGTACTGTTTTGAAATGACTTAAAGATTAGTAAAGTGACAACAGAATTTTCTTTTTTTGGCAGTATTTTCACACAGTTTTTGTGTTCAATAATATAATAACACTCACCATAGTGTCTCCAGTTTACAGTGTGGATCCTCCAGTAGAGCAGACAACAGCTTCACTCCTGAGTCTCCTGGTTTATTATATCTCAGATCCAGTTCTCTCAGGTGTGAGGGGTTTGATCTCAGAGCTGAAATCAGAGCAGCACAGCCTTCCTCTCCAATACTGCAGCTATTCAGCCTGCAGAGAGTGAAGAACATGAATGATCTCTGAGATTGTGTTTAATCTTTAGGGTGAGAGTGTGTTTGTTTGTGTGTTTGTATGAGCACTACTTTTTCTATACACCAGGATTGGCACTATGGAGATTTCAACTTGCCAGAACAAGCACAAGCTAAGAAACTAATTGAAATGCACTTTATCACATGATTCCTGACACTAGTTCATTATTTTTGTTCTTCAAACCATATAGTACTATATAGACAATAATATAAAAATATTAAGAGTAACATTATAGCAGAGATGTTCACAAGTCTTTAACCTGAAGTCTGAGTCGTATCTTAAGTCTTTGGTCACGAGTCAGAATCGAGTCTCAAGTCATTTAATGGCCTGCTAAAAAAAATCCATTCAAAATCCTCATATATTAAAATCTTCCTATTTATGAAGCTGTTAGAAAAAATTTATAGACAAAATGTATGATCTGTGATCTGCTTTTTTTAAGAGGTGTTGAGTTGTAAGTGTGAGTTTCTTTAATCAAATTCTATTATAAGAGTCCTATCGATCATGACACATAAGGAAATATTTGACACAGGCCTCTATATTTTCTTCCAAGCAGAGGTCCAGACAAAAAAACAAAAATTTTTACATGTACACTGTAACAAAATTCTGTAGTTTTCACAGCATTATTACTGTAAAATGAACAAATACATACTGTAGATAAATACCGTCATACCGCATTATAATTTGAAATAATCCAGTGAGGTTTCTGTGAGATTTCAGCTGGTGAAAATACTAGTGTTCTAATCATTTTGGCCACCACTGTATAAATGTTCACTATTTTTATTTTCACTGAGATTAAAAATGATATTGAAAACACTTTTCTAAGTTAGCTTTTAACTCCAAATAAAATCAATAGATATCACTGTTATTTTATGATGCTGTTAACACTTTCTCTGACAAGCAGCAGTCATGAAAACTGGTTTGTCATGTAATGTTTGACATATACCCTGTACTGGAACTAAAGATTTTATAGTTAAAATGTCACGTAAAGATAAAGTGTCTGGGTCCAAATGCAGGAGAGTGTATTTAATTGACAATAAACAGATAAACAAACAAACAAACGGCCAACACGGCACACACGACTGGATCTGGGCAGGAGCAGGATTCACATAAAACTTGAAAACAGAGACAGGAAACAAACCATACAGAAGACAGGTTACAGGAAACAATGCAGACTCACCAGGGTAGTGGAAGTGTGGAGATTATAAAGACAAATCATAAGTGTTATCAGCTGGGGAAGACAGGTGACAATCAAGGCAGGTGCAACAATCAGAGAAGTGTAGTGCAGGGAAGGGAAAACAGCGACATCGTGTGGCGAAGGGAAAGGCAGCAGCCCAGAGCCATGACATAAAATCTATACATTTTTAGGTTTATTCAAAATAAAACATGTTTACAGACTGAAAAATAAAAAATTGAAATGTATGATATTTTTAAATGTATTTTTACATTTTAAAGTCAATAAATGTTTTTTTTTGTGAAAAAAAAAACAGTTCCTTAATTTTAGACTACACACATTTTTTGAAATTGGGGTGAATTTCCCTTTTACGTGACTCTTGTGGGAGGGAGGATTATTATTATTATTATTATTATTATTTTTTAAGCGATTGAGGGGAGCTTTTTTCCCCAAAAAAATGTTATTAAATGTTTGATCATGCTGTGTACTTTAGTTTTTACAATAGGGCAATTATTGAGTGAGCATGAGCACACCGTCTCTGGAGAGCGCAGAAGTGCTGAATGGTTTAAATACTGGCCAAACTTGAAAAGAAATGCAAATTATAAACTTTAGTGACGATGTAAACTGTGACAATTCCTGTTTCAACCGTGCAGTGTGCAGCTCGCTTATAGTGCAGACGCGATGTGGTCATTTAAAGACAGAGAGCTTGCGGAGATTCACTCGTGCTGTTTGTAAAATAACTCCTCACAGAAAGATTTCTAATTATTTTGTAAGTTATTTAATAAAGAAATATGAATTGTACCTCAACGCAATTGAACACCCTACTGTGAATATCAGTATCTTATAAATGTGGAAACAACTTTACTCAGCAATAGGCTACCCCTTCTGTGGTATTTTAAGAGTAAGACATTTTTCAAAACTATTCTAAATATTTATTATATTTGTGTAGGCTATATTCACAATAAAAACAACACTTTTTTTTTTTTTAAACAAACAGCAGCACCAGCTTCACACATTACTAACCGCTTTGACTTCATTTCTGTCATATGTCTAACAAAAAAGTTATTATTGAGAACAGAGGTTTAGATGTTGAATGGTTTGTTTAAAGTCACCATTAATGTGGTCAGTGTTTCCTTTAGTTGGCCTCAAAAAAGCCAAAAGAAAACATGATCAGGTGGTGTTGGCTGGTTATTAACAATGACATAATTGTTGTGTAATGGCCTGATACACTGATCTCATCCAGAGTCTAAATGTGTGATTGCTAAATTAATTTTATATTGTCGTTAAAGTTATGTTTTAATCTGGTAATATGATGCTTCCCAAAACACTTTGCACATATGACCTGTTCACACACATTCATTAAGAATCAGCAAATGAACCTCAAAATAAGCAAAATGCTTTATGCTGCAGTACATTCTGGGAGCACCAATCAAAAGTCATCCATGCCTCCCAAAATGCACTGCAATATGAATAAATGAATTGTCTTATTATTTTCTTTTATACTAACTATTTGCTTTAGTTTTTGCTATTTGTGTTGTGATTTTTTAGTAGCTTGTTTCGTGATGTTCAAAGATCTGTATATCTGAATTTTTCTTTGTTATGATAATGTGCTTTAAAAAACAATGTTATAAAGACAATGACCTAGTGACCAACTAAAGCAAACACTATTCAAAAAATGGTAACCTTCAAATGAAATTCACTAAAACTATGAAAATAAACCTCTGTTAATTCTCAGTGTGAACTTCTGTGTGACAAATAAAGTCAAACTGGGGTGCGTTTCCCAAAAGCATCATTAGCCAACTATGGTCACAACTTCTGTTGAACTCTGTTGGTAACGACTGAACTTGTGACCAAAGTTGGTTTTGGGAAACGCAGCCCTGGTTAGTAATGTGTGAAGCTGGTAATGCTGTGTGTGGAGCTGTTTAATCCTCTGCTTTTATTTCAGTTGATTTCATCTGAGGCTGTGACTGGAAGTCAGTTGTAGTAATTATAAATCATTTGTAATATTATTTCTTAAATGGGAATTCTTGCTTTGATTAAATCTATATCTTTTTTGTTTAGATCAAAACTTGAATTTAAATTCATTGACTTTCTTCAACAAGAAAAATATACTTTCGTGCCAGATTTTATAAAATAGTTTTCATAGAAATATTGTTTAGTGCAAGTCATTTATTTTTCTTTGGCTCAAGTTATAAAATATCGATGTGAACCATTAAATGTGAACCTGGACAAATCTGTTTTACATTCAGCACTTGTTTTTTCACAGTCTTGACTGCAAATGTTTGTGATTTGTTTTTATATTATTTTATTTGTTATGTACTATAGATTCTGACAATTCAAACAAAAATCAGGCTCCTGTATTCATGAAATCAATTACTGTCTTTGGTCAAAAATGCAAGTAAATTAAAATGTTATTTGTGTGCTATACTTTTATATTTTTAGTAGCTATATACAGCAAAACTACAGCGCTTCCATTAGACTATTTTTTATGAAGCTGTCAACACTGTAACCTCTGACGACATGCAATCAGTTGATGAACACCCATTCATATGTAGACTATTGTTATTAAATTATAGATATAACGTTTTTATTTTATTAACAAGTTGTGTTTTTCCTGTTTTATTCGTTCAATATTAAGAAATAGGTTTTCAAAAATTGTTTTTCAAGAAAGAATTCAACCCCCCAAAATGTAGTTTGTCTATGTAACAATATGAGGTAACTGTCGCTGTGATATTAAAGACAAACACTAAAGTGCTGGTGTTGAAAAAAAGGCTCCAGCAAAGTATTGCAGTTAATAAGATGCATTAAATGATTATTTATTAATTTTTACATGTATTTTAAAATGATTTGAACTGAGGGCGAGAGGGCAGCGAACAAAACCACTTCAACATAAAACAGTTTTTTTTTTTTTTACTTTTTACTCCAAACCTTCTAGTTACTGATATGTGATGAGACTCACCATAGTGTCTCCAGTTTACAGTGTGGATCCTCCAGTAGAGCAGACAACAGCTTCACTCCTGAGTCTCCTGGTTTATTAAGGCTCAGATCCAGTTCTCTCAGGTGTGAGGGGTTTGATCTCAGAGCTGAAATCAGAGCAGCACAGCCTTCCTCTCCAATACTGCAGTATCTCAGCCTGTAGAGAGTGAAGAACATGAATGATCTCTGAGATTGTGTTTAATCTTTAGGGTGAGAGTGTGTTTGTTTGTGTGTTTGTATGAGCACTACTTTTTCTAAACACCAGGATTGGCACTATGGAGATTTCAACTTGCCAGAACAAGCACAAGCTAAGAAACTAATTGAAATGCACTTTACCACATGATTCCTGACACTGAACTAGTTCATCATTTTCGTTCATCAAACCATTTGTAGTACTATATCAGACAATAATATTAAAATATGAATAGTAACATTATAGTATAACATATTACTCTGGTGTTTTTGAGATTGTGAGGTGGTTGAGAGGGCAGGGAAATTTGGAAAATAGACATCACTCTATTAAAGTAGCATTTATGAATGCTGTTTCCTCTTAAATAAGTACTCTTCAAACAGATTAAAATATTCAAGTCTTGGTGCCACTGAGTATTTGTAGATCTGTTATTCATGAAATTGATAAATATTTGTCAATTTGTATTTTTGTAATTATTTATCTATATGTTTTATTTTGGATTATGTTATATCATATTATATTTGGACTCGTGTGGTAGTTTACAATGGGGCTAAAGATGCACAGACACATTTAAAATTATTACAGACTTATGTAGCAAATGAGAATCATTAAAATTACAGGCTTATATTTTGAAACAAAGGTCTTGTTTATGTTTTCAGCTTTAACTGGAGCATTTAAAAAAAGATGGTATTTGGTGTTAAAAAAATAAATAATCACCATATTTTAATGCAACATCATATTTAGTAATATATCATCACTCACAAGATATAAACAATCTTTTAATTAAGATAGTATAAAGCCATTTTAAGTTATAGGATCTTCAAGCAGTGTAAGAATCTATCACAATCTTTTTATTTTTCTTTAGATGAAATAATTCCTGTTTTTTTGTTTGTTCGTTTGTTTGTTAACCTCTTCAGCTCTGCATCCCCCCTCATCAGAGTTATTGAACAGAATTAATAAATTGTGAAGAAGTGAACTAGACATATATGCCATTTGAAAGCTTATAAACTCAACTTTCTTGTCCATCCCATCACTTTTCCATTTATTTTACATAACATAACATAACATAACATAACATAACATAACATAACATAACATAACATAACATAAAAGGTTTGAATTTACCTCCATAAACAATGCCCCCTTCGTGAAGATGATGAAGTAATATTTATATTCATATTCATATCGCTCAAACTGACCAAACATAGATGAGTCATTTATCAAATGAAGCTTGCCTTAACACGTTTATGTCGACTGGTGATTACGTCATCACGTATTGTGTCATATGTCTGAAAAGCTCCCAATCAGATCTGTCCAAAGAGACACAGATCAAACTCCTAGACCAATCCGATCTCGATTTATGTCTTTCCAAACACGAGGGAGGAGGACGCACTGCTCATGAACTGGACACCGGCCCCTAGCGCTCACCGCGATCTTGACCAGAGTTAGGACACTATGATTTATCAACAAATACTATAATAACTATGAATTATTCCTCCCATGTGTTCAAATTTAAGGTGTTTTGTGTAAAATGAGACCATTTTTATCCATTTAGCCCAATGTATGTGGGAATAGGACACTTTTTAATTCAGGGATGCCTTATCTTGCAGAATAGAGACCCCTAGAGGACAAACTGCCTCCCTTCAATGAAATCTCAGTAAAATAAAAATAATAATAAAAAAAAAAATAATAATAATAATAATTATTATTATTATAATAATAATAATTTAATCTCAGTTAAATAATAATAAAATTTGATCTTTTATTTGTGTTTATCAAAATATTATGAAAAAATGCAATCAAAAAATAGTAATTATTGCACCCATGTGTTTAAAGAATGTTAAAAAATTACTATGAAATGAGACCATTTTTATCAATTTACTCCAATGTATGTGAGTAGGTGCTCTTTTGAATTCAGGGATGACAAAATCAGTAAAAAATACAAAATATGCCGCAGAGCTGAAGGAGTTAATAAATCCATTTTACAGTGTACTCAGTTAATAAAAGTGAATTATTTGATCAAAGCAGAATATGGTACAATCATTGCTGAAGGGGTTGTTTTAGACAATAATTAACTTAGATATAATGTAAAACATATTACTTTAGTTGAAATATTTATATCAATATTGTAGAACTATTGCCCCATACTGGTGAGTCTTTTACCTCGAGTGTGACATAAAAAGCTGTTCTTTCCACCTCATATATTTCTATATTTTCCCTTTGGAAGTTGCATTCAATATTCATTTGTCTGATAACTCTGAGGAGACACGTGTCTTTGGCCCGATTGTACTCTAATACTGGTGTGCAGTAATGAAAGAAGCACTTCTAGATTCTAGCAGTCACTGTAGCTGTGATATTAAAGACAAACACTAAAGGCTTCATCAAAATATTGCAATTAATAAGATGCCAATTTAATTATTTTTATTTATTAATTATTTATACATTTAATTAAAAAGGGTTTGAACTGGGGTGAAAGGGCAGCAAACAAAACCACTGCTTCAGAAAACACATCTGAGTTTTTACTTTTTACTCCAAACCTTATAGTTACTGAGATGTGATGAGACTCACTCTAGTTTCTCCAGTTTACAGTGTGGATCCTCCAGTAGAGCAGAAATCAGAGCAACACCTTTCTGTGTAATAAGACATCGGGAAAGACTGCAGAGAATAAACAGAGAAACTAAAGATGAGTTATTAGTGCTGGACTCATGTGTCTAATGTAATTGCTGATAAACACAGATGTAATACATATCATAGATATCAATTATTAAACCAGGCACTGAGAGTGACTCAGAGTCAAGTCCCATTTTAATAGATTTCAGACTCAAAATTAAATTAATTCAGATTTGACTCAACAAATAGGACCCAAATATTCCCATAAATATTTGTATTCAGCCCGTTTATTGTGCAGCAGTACATTTACATTTAGTCATTTAGCAGACGTTTTCATCCAAAGCGACTTACAAATGAGGAAAATGAAAGCAATCAGAATCAACAAAAGAGCAATGATATGCAAGTAATATTACAAATCTCACTAATTCCAAAACGTCAGTTTAGAACTAGTAACGAAGGAAAGTTGAGTTGCTTCATTAAAAGCCTATGATTACTGTATTAAAACCTCACTGTATCATGTTTGAGTATTATGAGAGAGAGAGATGGACTGAGCAAGTGATTAACGGACCTGCATCTGATTCATTATTCATATTCACGATCATATGACATTAGTTTAAAAGTTTACTGAAGAAAATATTAACATCCATTCTTCTGTTAAAGGTGATTTTGCTGCTCAGTCCATTTATTCGCTGTGGCAAACTGTTGTTGAAGCTAAACATAACTTCCGCTTAAATTTTCAGTTTAAAAGTCCCAAAGTCACATTTAACTGTTCACTCATAAAACAGTCTCTTGTCGCCATCTAAAGGCGGAACAATGTAACGTTAACTAAAATCACCATCACGAACACAGGCACGCTTCTTAATACTAAACAATTATCATTAAATACATCATTTAAAATATAGTTTACATTTTTATTTATTGAGTAATAATATTTAATAAACAACAACAACAAAAACAGCTTTCAAAAAGTTGCTAGAAAAGAGAAAAGGCAGCTTTCTGATATACAGCATTGAATTGACATAAACATGCTACATAAACTATCTTCTTCTCTGGAACAAATAATAGATTAATGAGACCAAAGACTGCCCCTTAGATTTACTTACAACGAATTACATGTCATGTGTAACCACTACAGAGACATCGGTAAATTCCAGAAAATCTGGCCATGGTGAGAGCGCTCTCGAGCGGATTGATGAGTGCAGAACGCCCCCTGACGATATGGCTCTCACACGTCCGAAAACGATAAAGCACATTTTCAAATAGACGTTATCTTTATTAACAAACTGCATACCAAACAGTAACCATATTTTTCTGGAGAAAAAAAAAGTAAAATGTCACATGACTACATGCTTGCATCTATTGTCCCTTGTGTGGCATTGACTAAAAATCTTTTACTTTTTCCCCAGTTTCACCAAAAAGCATTTTGTCTAATAACCAGAGGTGGAAAGTAACGAATTACATTTACTCGCATTACTGTTATTGAGTAGGTTTTTTGTGTACTTCTACTTTTTAAAGTAACTTTTAAATTTTGTAATTTTACTTTTACTTATATGTTTTCATTTACGTATTGTACTTAACTACATTTTAAATATCATCCGTTACTGAGTAAAAATAAATAAATTAAAAAATAATAATACAAAAAAATGTATTTAAAAATATTGCGTGGAGGGAAGGAGGGGATCGCGCACCGGAAACTACTGATTGTTTGGTGAGCGGGAGAACAAACGCAGCGCGCTAACTCAAGAAAGATGGAGACGGACAGATTTGCAGAGTTACATCTCTCGGCTGCATGTATGAAGCAAACCGTCGCGCTAATGTCAAGGTAATAAACTTGCGCGTGCCTAATGTATAACACTCGTGTATATCAGAGTCGTACATTCTGCACGCATAAGTCCGCTATTGATTCACAAACTATGCGCGTTCTCTGGGCTCTGATCCCTATCGTATTTTTGCGTCAAAACATTTGCCTAGTTGTCCAAATTATTGTCCTGTGAGTGTTTTATAATGAATGCTCACCCATAGAAGAGGAGTGAGGCTCTGTGTTTATGAGCATCAGGCGCGCACTGACAGTTCAATGATTGTGTCTGTGTCGAACCTTCACATCGATGCGTTTCAACAGATTTAGAATGTATTTGCTGTAGTTTGAGTTCGTGTGTTAATGTTTTTATGGAAACAGTAGATATTCAGTCAGTCAAGTTCAAAGGGATAGGTTTAGTGGTCTTTTGGCATCTCCCTGTCCTGTTTGGTAAGGCAGGTTCACTTATTTAAGAAAAAGTACTCTGAAGTTGTAAAGAATGTCTTCAGTAAGGAATTCAGGTGCTTTAAATCTGTATATATAATTTTAAAAAGTTAGAATTTAGCAGAGGTTTTCTTTAAAGGTTATAAGGTATATTTAAAGTTTTAATTTAAAGTTTGTTTGAATTTTAAGTTTTTTTTATAACATGCAGTAGAAGAATAGTAAGGCAAAACAAATGTTTTGGTTAATAAAAAAGACTTAAAAATAAATACTTTTCTCTTTACTGCGGAACTAAATAAATAAATAAATAAGATAATAATAAATAAGAGGACATGTCTGGCATAGGGGGGCCTTGCAAAATTGAACGGAGAAGGAGGGGGGCCCCGCAGTAAAAAAAGGTTGGGAGCCCCTGCTCTACTGAATTCACAGTTTATGCAACATTCAGTGGTTGTGATGTTTAAAGTTTTATGGGATTATTTGCCTAAAAATGTCCCTAAATGTTTTATATGGTTATTATGGTTTTTGTTGTATCTTATTTATGTTTTTATTGCACTTTAATTTGTAAAGTTGTTTCCTCAAATAAAAACAACAAGGTTGAGAATTATATCCCCTTGTTTTTTTTGTTTTTTTTTTAATAACACTAGAATCCCCCACCCACTGCTGTTCAAAAAAAAAAAACTTTACTTGAGTAGATTTTTTGACCAGTACTTTTACTTGTACTTAAGTAAAATTTAATTGAAGTAACAGTACTTTTACTTGAGTAGCATATTTTATTACTCTTTCCACCTCTGCTAATAATTTATGAATTATTAGATTGAATTTAAGTTAATCTGAATGTAACTTTTAAGTGATTGGTAATGATCCCAATTCCAATATTTATAATATCAGAGAGTCACAACCCTGTTCCTAAAGGCATATTGACTTTGCACAGATTAGACAAATCTCTCTAATCAAACACTTGATTCAACTCATCAGGTCATTAGTAGAGCGCTTTATGATGATAGCTGAGTGTCAAATAAGAAAGACCTTAAAATATACAGTAACACAGAGAAACCAGCTACATTACATTTGTTTCTCATCACTTTATTGTGCACTTTTTGCACATAAATTAGCATATTTTTACCGTGGACATTGAAAATGATGCATGTGTTTTTCCAAGGGTTAAAGTCATCGGTTAATTTCCACTTTGAAAAGATTTCTGGACATTGTAAGCATATTTTCGGACTGTTTTGATCCATATTCCTGTGAAATTGATTTATCTTTATTTTATTTTATCATTATTCTTTTTTTAAAGATATAAAAATGGTCCTTATCAACCTTGACATGGCAATACAATTCTATCACATTACTTTGGTGAGCTTTTGGGCTGGAAATCGTCAACCCGATCTGGCAACACTGCTTGAAGATTAAGGCGGGGCTTAGCAAAGGGGTGGTTTGAGTACACAATTAAGATATCTATAAAATAATTTTGACTAGTCAGAATGTTAATTCTAGATATCTACATTCAAATTCTTCCTAGTCACAAAGCTGAATGCGGATATCTCCAAAGAAAGATCCTCCTAGTCGAAAATCTGATTGAGATATCCAGAATTAAATTGCAGATATCTTTAAATAAGTTTTGCCTAGTCAAAAATCCAATTCAAGATATCTACAACTGTAATTCGACTAGTACTAAATTATTTACAGATATCTACAAATGTATATCTTTAAAAATGATGAATTAAAGATATCTCCAATTGGATTATGATTAGTAAAAACCCAGTTAGAGATATCTTGAATTATAATTTGCACTAGTGGCAACTCAAGTAGAGATATCTCTAATTACAGTTCTGTCTAGTGAAAATTCATTTATAGATATCTTTAATTACAATTTCTACTAGTCAAAACTCATTTGTAGATATCTGAAAATATTTTCCAATGGAAGTTAATGAAAGAATATGACTAGTCATAAAAGCATTATAGATATCTCTCATGTATATTACGACTAGTCAAATTAACATTGTAGATATCTTGATTGTAATTATGACGAGTCAAAACAGAATTATGACTAGTGTGGCAAAGAGTATTTAATGCTAAAACGGCTTGCCATAGAAATGCTCAGAAGTGACGAGAGGAGTTGAGAAAAGCAATGTTCCTTTCCAGCGAATTTGACGATCAGTGTTTGTGTACATTTCTAAGCCTTATATAACAAAGATATATTTCTTTACATGTATATCTGATGTACAAACAAAGGGTCATGACATTACACTAATATATATATATATATATATGTCCAATAATTTAATTTAATCTAATGAAATTAAATTATTATACTTGATTATACTATTATACTTTAATTTTAATTATTTTATTTATTTCAACAAACGCTAATGCAATGCTGAGTGTGCCAAATAAGAAAGACCTTAAAGAAACAGTGTAGAGAAACACAGACCTATACCTTAAAAAATAAAGTCAATAAAACAAAGACACTGTAAAATACTCACTCAGCCTTTCTAGATGCTTTGATCACTGGCAGCAGCTTCAGGAGACATTCTTCTGATGGATCAAAATTAGCCAGTTTAAACTCATCCAGCTCTTCTTCTGAGTTCAACATCACAAACACCAGAGCCGACCACTGAGCAGCAGACAGAGAGACTCTAGAGAGACTACGTAGTCCTATGATTGTTTTTTTTCCTCTGCTCAAGTATTTCTGGACTTCCTGCTCTAGTGAGCGATCATTCAGTTCATTCAGACAGTGGAACAGATTGATGGATTTCTCTGGAGAGGGATTCTCTCTGATCTTCTGTTTAATGTATTCAGCTGTTTCCTGATTGATATCAGAGCTGCTTACTGTCTTTCTCAGGAGGCCTTGTAAGAGAGTCTGATTAGACTCTAGTGAGAGACCTAGAAGGAACCGGAGGAAAAGGTCCCAGTGTCCGTTCTCACTCTGTAAGGCCTTGTCCACTTCTCTCTTCAGTAAACTGGTCATTGGTGACCTGAACTCATTCCTCAGTCCTGTGTTTTGTTCAGAAAAGGACAGCAGCTTGAATAAAGCAGCAAGAAACTCCTGAATACTCAGATGAACAAAGCTGTACACCTTCCCCAGCTGCAGTCCAAACTCCTCTCTGAAGATCTGGGTACAAACTCCTGAGTACACTGACACTTCTCTGACATCAATGCCGCTCTCTTTCAGGTCCTCCTCATAGAAGATCAGGTTCCCTTTTTCCAGCTGTTCAAAAGCCAGTTTACCTAGAGACAGAATAGTCTTTCTAGCCTGATCAGGATTGATTTCATATTTCCCATCATACTTCTGTGTCTTCAGTTTGGTCTGAAAGATCAGGAAGTGTGTGAACATTTGTGTGAGAGTCTTGGGAATCTCTGCACTCTCTGCTTTACCCATCATCCTCTCTAGAACAGCGGCTGAAATCCAGCAGAAGACTGGTATGTGACACATGATGAACAGACTTCTTGATGATCGGATGTGTGTGACGACTCTATCAGCCAGACTCTGATCATTTATTCTCTTCCTGAAATATTCCTCCTTCTGAGGGTCGTTGAATCCTCGTACCTCTGTGACCTGGTGGACACACTCAGGAGGGATCTGATTGGCTGCTGCTGGTCGAGAGGTGATCCAGAGGAGAGCAGAAGGAAGTAGATTCCCCTTGATGAGGTTGGTCAGCAGCACATCCACTGAGGCTGATTCTGTTACATCAGACAAGCTCCGATTGTTTTGGAAATCTAGACGTAGTCGACACTCATCCAGACCATCAAATATGAACATGACTTTGTAGTCTTCATAATCTGACGACTTAAATTCTTTGGTTTCTGTGTGAAGGTGGTTTAGAAGATCCACAAGACTGAGATTTTTCTGTATCAAGTTCAGCTCCCTGAAAGGAAGTGGAAATATGAAATGAACATCCTGATTGGTTTTTCCTTCAGCCCAGTCCAGAATGAACTTCTGCACAGAGACTGTTTTTCCAATTCCAGCGACTCCTTTAGTCAGCACAGTCCTGATGGGTTTGTCTTGTCCAGGTGAGGGTTTAAAGATGTCATTGCAGTTGATTGGTGTTTCCTGTGTCTCTGGTCTCCTGGACACTGTCTCAATCTGTCTCACCTCATGTTCATTATTGACCTCTCCACTGCCTCCCTCTGTGATGTAGAGCTCTGTGTAGATCTCATTCAGACGTGTTGAGTCTCCATGATTGGACATTCCTTCACTGATTCTCTGATATTTGTCCTGGAGTCTGGATTTGAGTTTTTGTTGATACACAGGCATCAGTTCTGAGCAAAGGAAATAACTGTTGTTATCGGCAGAGCAATATTTTAGAAATGTATTTTTAGGTTTGATATGTTAGATGTGTCGTGACATTCAGGAACATTAGTGACTGAAGACAGAAGGTTGATCATAAAAATACAGGCTATAATCTGCTGATCCAGAGCTCTTACTGGTCTGTAGTGTGTTAGCGAGGTCTGTCTGGTTCATCTTCCTCAGGATGAGCAGTGTGATCTTCAGAAGCCCCTCTCTGACTCTGTTATGACCCTCATCATCATAATGGTCTATTTCAGAGCATTCTGGGTAATCTGGACTCAGTAGTCTCTTAAAGCTTTTTAACTCAGAGACGATTCTGTGCTCAATCTCCTGAAATCATAGTAAATATTCAAACAATAAACCTCCATTCAGTCACAGAGAAGGTGAACCAAAGGATCAATACACAAGAGTTAGAGCATGAATACTTATAAACATCACTGAATTATATCACATCTGCTAATAACTTCCACTGAATGCTTAAACATCAGCGTCTACAGATACTGAGGTTAAAAGAGGGAGTTTGACTGGATTGACTGTTTGCTAGATTGATGTTCATCTTTGTGCAGCAGTCAGGTTACATATGGATTCAGCTTCTCTACTTTAGTGGTCATTGATCTGCTTTATAGTACCTTACCTTACAAATTATCTTAAATGTGAAGAAAAGTAATTGTGTCTATTGAAGAGAGAATTTTACAGATTTATTTTAGGGTTATTATGTTTCGGTGGACAAACACACAAAACCAACCTTGAAAATGGAGTCTAAGTTCTTCTTTGCTGTTTGTGATTCTGGTCCTTCAGGTTTTTGACTGTAGTTAAACAAATATTTATAATTTTTGTAAATATGTGTTATATTTAATGCAAATCAGCAAATAAATTAATTTCATATGTGTTTTATACTGTAAACTAAACAACACCTGAGATCAGCAGATGATTCTCCCGAACTGAAATTAATCGGTTTACCCATTGACGCGTCACTCTTCATGGACACACAGCTGGGTTCAGGAGATTCATTCTGACAGAGACTAAAATAACAGCAAAACAAAATTGTTTCTCAAAGTTTCTGAAAATATCATCATGCTCTGACAGAAACACCTTTATTTTCTAAAACTTCCTCAAAAAGTTAATCTTTCACTTGAGGGGTCTGTTGTGACTTGATTGTTAAAAGGTTAATATATTTCCTTAAAAGGAATGTCATTTTCATTCATGTAGTATTGTATTTATTATTTATACTGAACATTAAAATGTGAAATGTCAAGTTTTCTCACCTCTTGACGGTCTTTATCTGTGTGTCATGTTCTTTAGAGAGATTCATTCTGGAGGCCATGGTTTCATCTAAAAGCAGATACAGATGTTGGTCCACAGATTATATTTAAATTAACTTTCTCAAATTCACCTCTGTCTCATCAGTCAGTTCACAGTAATGACCTGCACTCATTTAATATCCTGACATTATTTACACAGAATCAAATTATCCACAAACTGCAAAACAAATCCAGAGCATTGTGCGCTGTGTTAAAATGAAAGTAAAGGTGCAATCTGACGATTTACAGACTCTGTTTTCTCTCCTAATGTCATTCAAACTACTTTTTAAATATTTGATACTGCTTACTGTTGTAGGATTGAGTTTAGCTATTCAAGATGATTGTGAAATTGAGATACTCACTGTGTTTTTCTCTCTTAACGTAGTTTACTTCCTCATTCACCAAACAGATCCTGCTGTAAGAGTTTCACTTTCATGTGTCACCTGACAAGGAGGAGTTTGAGAATATTAATATTTAATTTTATTCTTTATTATTTAAAGTTATAACCCCTAAATGTATTTCTCTCACAGATGTACTCTGAGTATTATTTAACTGAATATATAAAGGCAGTTCTCTCTCATATAAAACTTCTGGTTCTCTGTCGACTTCCTCACCACTTGCTCCTCCTACAGGATATGAGTGGAATATTTGAACAGTGTCCAGAATAACAAACAAGATCATTTTCAGCCTATTTTTGGTTCATTTTAAATATTTAAAATCTATTTAACACTAAAATAGTTGCCTATAGTCTTTTGCAAAAATTTAAATAGACTTTTGCTCTTTGAAAGCATATAATGTCTTACAACTAAAATAACTTGAGCCATATGAAACAAAGTCTTAGGTAACATTATGAAACACTACAGCAGGAAATTGATTACTTTGAGGTAGACTTTTATTTGAGATACAGTGGGTTAATATGACTTATTTGTTCAGTGTTACAACTGCCCTCAAAACTCTGACTTCTTGCATTTAGTTTAATATTAGTCTTATCCTTAGTGAAAATATATCAGTTGTATTATTAATTAGTGCACATATAGTTCTTTCTTGTCAAAAGATGATTGGTGTATTTCAAGTAGTTTGTGAGTTATTAAGGAAAATATTATATATTTTTTACAATTGCCCCTGGTCTACCTTACTTCTTGAGTATTTAGGAGGTTCAAACTAATCACAATCGTAGGCTATGTAAAATAATAATAATAATAATAATAATAATAATAATAATAAAAATAATAAAAAATACCAAAATAAAAGTAATCACCTCTAATGCATTTCAATTGTGATTTAACACATGCTTTTGTTATTTTATTCTGGGGTAAAAAATAATTAAATAAATCATGAATTAATCCACAAATGCTGCTCATACAGACTAGTGGTTTACAAGCAGAGAAAATCAAGATGAATTCAAATAATTTCCATCATTTACTATTATTATTATTAAGAAGCAGATATTTACAATTCATGCAACGCCTGCCAAACATTATTGAATCACCACACTTTTTTCACAACAAATAAACAAATCACTGATATGACACAAAACCATTTTTGTAATATCTGACCACTCTTGTTTTGTGCAACATACCTGAAACACATTACATTAAAATGTTTCAATTAATATTTTTTTTTTCCATTTTAGGTAGAAGAAAAAAAAAGGGCAAACATTCAGTAGCCTATTGATAAGAAAAATGTAATCAGCTTGTAATTTGCATTTATGAAACAAATACTGGCACATATCTAACATGCTAATTCATCAGCAATTAATTTCCTTTAGGCAAGAGAAGATTGCGGTGGTAATTCATCATTTGTTTATCTATGCTTTATATAACGTAGTTATGTATATTACGATAGTTTGTTCTAATGCGAATTACTTTGTGTTATATCTCAAAGCTTTTAGTAATTAGTTTAACGTTACTGTTTTTTTTGTTTTTTTTTTATTAATGCAGGAAAAAATACAGGAAAGAGTTGACAGATCGTTTGCACATAATATACAAAGAAACAAATATATGCATTATGTCAACTGAAATGACAGTGTTAAGAATACAAGATAAAGTATGGAAGAACCAAAAGAAGAAAAAAAAAAACAAAGGACAAAAATATAAAAACTTGAGGGTAAGACACCTAAACGTTAATTACATTATACAAATCTAAGTCATTACAAAATGAAATAGTTCTTCTAGCTTTCTTATTCTGTGACAACGAAATAGTATTTAGATAAATTCTAAATTCTTTCAAAAAATCAAGAAAATGTGGTTTGTTTTTAGTAAACTTACATTTATGAATATAAAATTTACATAGAGTAAATTATTATTTACATAAAGTAAGTTTATAACAAAACAAGCATTCCTTTTAGTTGAGTCAGAGTCATAATGTCCTAAAATGATTTCTTTTAAAGAAATAGGTACATCTCGCTGGATATTATTCTTAATAAATAAACCAATATTTTCCCAGAGTTGCACAGTATACTGACACGTCCAAAATAAATGAAAAACAGTTTCAGTATGAAATTGACAAAATGAACATTTTGTATCAATATTAACCTTATACTTCTTCATATAAAGTTTAACAGGGTAAAATAAAATTTGTTGATTAGTTTGAAAGATACTTCTTTAACTTTATTAGTAAGAAAAAACCTCTGTTGTAAAGACCATATTTTTTTCCAATTCAAATTTCTAAATAAATATTCCAGTAAGGAATGACAGGCGACAAAGAAGAAACTTTTTCAATGAAAAGAGACCTAATTTTGTAATTTCTATCTTTTTTAACAGAAAAACATATTTTACCTATAGTTGTCTCTAATGGGTCAGAAGAAGAAGCATTTTTAATAGGGGAGAAATTGCTATTTTTGAAGATCATAATAATTCCTGAAGTTATCGCTCCCATAACAATGGCATAATCCTTTGGACTAACCGGTATCTTATATTCTGAAATAAATTCTCTATAAGTCATTAATAAACCTCTGTTTTTAAATAACTGACTCACCAAAATCAAACCATTATTAAACCACTGACTAAGAAATAAAGATCTATTTTTATATAAAATATTTTGATTATTCCAAATAAAAAATCTATGGGGGGTAAAATTGTGTTTATATATTAAAGCCCAGGCCAAAAGTACCTGTTGATGGAAATTTGAAAGCTTAACCGGAATTTTGGATTTGTTATAATTGCACATCAACAAAAATTTAATACCTCCAGCAAATGAAAATGCTTGCTGTGGAAAGATATACCAGATTGAATTTTGATTTTTCAAATGCTGATTAAGCCAATTTATTTTAAAAGCATAATTTAAAGAATTGAAATCTATAAAATTTAGGCCACCTTTGTTATATGGATTTAGTATAACAGACTTTTTCAATAAGACTTTTTTTTGTTTTTTTAATAAACAAATTGAGAAATTGCACTGCAATTAAAAACAAATAAGGAGATACAGGGCATCCCTGCCTAACCCCACAGTTTAAAAAAAAACCTTGGAGAGGTACCACAGCTTTATTTAATTGAGCTATTTGCATTTTTATACGGCATTTTAACCATATTACCAATTTCTTTAAGGGGCTGAAATAAAAAACCATGTTCTAAAGTGTCAAAGGCTTTATAATAATCCAAGAAAAAGATGAAACTGTCTTCATTAATTATGTCAGAATAATCCAAAATGTCTAATATTAATCTTATATTATTCAATATGTGTCTATTTTGCATAAAGCCCGATTGCGTTTCATCAATGACAGAATGTAATATACCTTTTAATCTTTTAGCTAATACTATAGCAATTATTTTGTAATCATTGTTTAACAACGTTATAGGACGGTAATTATCTAATAAATTAGGATTTTTATTTGGCTTGGGAATTAGAGTAATCAAACCTTGGCATAAAGTGGGTGGAAGAAAAGATTTATTTACACTTTCCTTTTAAACATTTAACAAGAAGGGAGCTATTTTTTTATTAAACATGTGATAAAATTCTGATGTGAGGCCATCTGTGCCGGGTGATTTGTTTAATTTTAATGATTTAATTGCTTCCTCCACTTCTTTTAAAGTAATTGGAGCCTCACAAAAGGCTTGATCAGCTTTACTCAATTTATTTATGTCTGATAAAGATTCAAAAAAATCGAGAGCATGTTGTTTGTGAAAATTAGATGTATACAAATCATTATAAAATTTGGCACAAAAATTAGCGATAACTTTCTGGTCTTCACAGAGTGTTTCATCAATTATAAGCTTTTCCATCAAATTTTTTTTTTATTTGTTGCTTTTCCAATCTAAAAAAATAAGAAGAATTTTGTTCACCTTCTTCCAACCGTTTTTTCCGTGATCTAACAAAAGCTCCCTCAGCTATTTGTTTATAATACTCATCTAACATATTTTGATAATGGGTAAGTTCAACCTTTTCAGCATCAGATAAAACAGACAAAAGATCTGAAATTTTATAAATTATATAATTTTCATCATTTCTTTTCTTTTTCGCCGATTTACTACTAAATGTTCGTAAAAATTTACCAATTTCATATTTTGCTAACTCCCAATTACTACCAAAATTATTTTCTTTATTTGCTTTTTCCCAATAACTGCAAATTATAACATTGATTTTTTCCTTTACTTCTTTATAACTAAGCAATGTAACATTTAATTTCCAATAGGAAGTAGTTCTTTGCAAATTAGCAGTATTTGAAAAGGGAATAAATAAAGAGATGCATTTGTGATCAGAAAGTGGTGATGGAATAATGTCAGATCTAGTATTATTTAAATCTCTAGAGATAAGCCGCAAATCGATTCGAGACTGTTTTGAAAGAGAATTATTGCACAATGTAAAACATTTTTGAGAAGGATGAGTCTCTCTCCAACTGTCAACTAAAGAAAATCGTTCCATGAACGTCTTTAAATAAAGATTTGAATTATCTGCTGCTTTTGGAGGACATCTGTCTAAGATACCATCCAAAGCAACATTAAAGTCGCCTCCAAAAATTAAAAATGAATTTGGGTATTTGGTTAGTAAATTCAAAACGTGTTCTTCCACTTGATCAATAAGTTTTTCGTTGTCTTTGTGTTGATTAAACCCATAAATATTAACAATAATACACATTACATTTGAAGTTTCTATTACAAGGCAAATATAACGGCCATTTGGGTCACAATTAGAATGTATAATCTTTCCATTAAACTGATTCTTAAGGATACAAACCCCAGCTGAATTACTTGTTCCATGAGCCATCCATAAATCTAAACCCCATTGAGATCTCCAAAAATTACAATCCTCTTTGGTGGAATGACATTCTTGCAAAAAACAAAAGTCAGTTTTAAATTTTTTAAGATATAAAAATATTGCTTCCCTTTTTGTAAGGTTTCTTAACCCTCTTGTATTAAAAGAAATTAAAGATAGTGACATGAAAGAGAAATCTCTAATATAAAGGCAGATAAAACAGATATTTGCAATAGGTTTAGCAAAAATATACTCAGAATGATGAGAACAGCAAACTCTAAACCAACATAAATGAAGTAGTGCAAATCAAAGTGCACATCTCTACATTACAGAACAGCAATTCCTCAGAACACAATCAACTTTTCTATAATGCAAGTTCAATTAACAAAGTAATAGCATTATCCAACTGACCTTCAATCCTCCATAGGCAACAATATTACCAAAGAAACAACTTTTTTTTTTCCTTAAAGCAACAGGCATTACAAAAATAAAATGTTTCAAGTATCAAAATGTCAAAAAAGGTCTAAATAAAAATATGGTGGCATTCATTTGTATTTAGTTTACCTCATAATACCCGTTAAATTCCTTAAGATTAAATTTAGAAACAGAATGAAACTTACAAAAAATAATTTAATTCAAATTTCAATATCCCAAAACGCCACCGACCTCTTAATTAAACAGACTCTTGTTAACCTCCTGTCTCAGTACAAAAAAGTCTCTAATTGCTTATCTGGAGTATAATGTTTCATGCTGGAGGGAATATTTCGATTCCTTCAACAAAGGCCCTACCTCCAATAAAGTAGGCACGTTTGTTATCTTTTCTTGCTTTTTCCACTGCTGGCCATAGTTTATTTCTTCTTTCTTTATCCGCAAGAGACAAGTCCTCTGACATTTTCATGTTATTTTCCAGCAGAAATGTAGACTCCTTTGCTGCACGCCACACAGCATCACGGTAGAAACGGGAAACAAACTGCAGAATAATTCCTCTGGTCTTATTCGGCTGTTTGCGACCTAGCCGGTGTACTGTGTCAATGGCATTGGAAAGTTTGTCCTTGTCTTCTGGTAAGAGATGTTGACAAACCTCAATTACCTTTCCACGCACATCCTCTCTTTCTCTTTCTGGAGTAGCATACAGTCGTAGATTCCACCGTCGTGAGTAACTTTCCAGCTGTGACAGCCTTCTGTCTTGCTCCATGGTATTCTGCTCCATTTTGCCCAGCGTAGATTCCACCACTCCGTACTTGGCCTTCAGACTGGTAACTTCAGCACTCATAAATCCGACAGCTTCCTTCACATTTGTAATTTGTCTGGTATTTTCAGTGATTATCTCCTTCATGGAAGTAATCGCTCTTATATTTTCACCGATCATATTTTCCAAAGAATCTGACCGAGTGTTTATTAGTTGCGAAAGAGCTCCGATTTGAGAGAGAATGTCAGCAACATCCGAACGTTGCGTTTTACGCTGTTTGGGTGCAGGAGACTTGCATGGAGTGTCGGGACGTGCAGGGAATTCCTCCTCACATAACATAAATTCGTCAGAGTCCATGTCTATTTTGGCATAATCATGTAAATTTTCGGTCACTAAACTTGAAGACTCAGAAACTTGCGGCATTGCAGTATTTGCTTCACTAGCCGGATTAGCTTTCACCTGAGACGCACTCCTGTTCTTCCTTTTTTCGGATTTGCCCATTGTGTCACGTTCACTTCAAGGGCAGTTATTGTCTAAATACTCTTCTAGGTTAAACAAAGTAAAAAAGCCGGTTTCAAAATGCACCACAAGCTATTTTTAACTATTCGAGTTTGCGGAGCTCACCCATTCACTTGTTGCAAGAGCGCCATCTTGAACCCCCTCAACGTTACTGTTGTTGATCATTATAGAGTCTGGGAACGTGACGTCAGCAACGCAATGCATGTTGGGAATTTAGGTAACGGAGCTGCGGTAGACACTATTTGTTAATTGCCACAATCGCACTCACGACCGGCATGTACGCCGACTGTCAAATGTTCGATTTTTCAGCTTTCTAGCTTGGACAAATCAACTTGGATCCCAAGTGTCCACAAAACGGCGTTGCATGGTGTGGGTAGCAGATTAATATGTGCCCCAGCGTTGTTATGAAACCATAAAGTAAGAAATTAATGCTGTCAAATCAGTTGCTCTCAAGGAATGTAATCCAACGTAAACTTTTCTGTGTAAATATGTTCATGTATTGTGTGTATATACTACTAATATATACATACACTGTAGATATAGATATAACGCGTGTAAAATATACACATGTATATACACATATACTCAATGCTTTACAGCCTTCAGTTATGCCGTGTTTCAGGCAACCCGTTACTCGTGTTTTTGAACCTTCTACCCGTGAAAGTGCACTTGAGCGACAGTCAAACCGTGACTTCCCATCTGTGAACTTGTTCTAGATCGATGTAAGTTACTCCCAGTTGCGAGCTCTGATATCACATGCGGTGCGGTGTTTATGCAAGTTGTACACGGTGGAAAAATAGACTTTAGGACAATATAACGTTGCATTCAAATTAATAATAATATAATAATAATAATAAATGCGCTCAGACAGTTTGGTACGACTTGCCTGGAACGCCTGACTCCTGGTTTGATGTCTGATTTACGGGCAGGGGCGCCGCTAAGGGGGGGTAAGTTAGGATAATTCTAAGGGCCCACGCCTTTTAGGGTCCCCCAGAGATCTGCTTTTGTGTGGTAGGGGGGGCCCAACCTCATATTTTGTCATAGGGCCCAAAACTGCGAACGGCGCCCGTTTACGGGCATTAAAATCTGCCTGGAACGCAGCATTAAACATGCATTATCTGTTTTGCATATTGCATACCACGTTGCAGCAATAAACTGAAAAAACACGAACATTTCTGTATCCCTTTATTTGTGTATAACACACTGAGGTATATGTGTACAGTTCACAGTCACATAAGAATCGACAAAATGTAAAAGTTCAGTTCCACTACTATATAGTGCAAACACAACTGGTGTAAGATGTAACAGTGCTGTACACTTCAAGTATCAAGAACAGAGGTAACAATGCAGTAGGTAAAAAGGCAAATAACACCACAAACAAGGAAGGAAAACACCATCTGGGAATGTTAAGTGTAGGATCTCATTTTGATCGTCCACCACTCTTTATGCTTGTACGGATCGAGCCGTTGATTATTTTTAGTTTTCCTAATACCTCAGCTTTGACACTTCATTAAGCTTTTGTCGGTGTGGAAGATTTTGCTTTTCCTTGGATCGGTGCATTGTTTTTTCTTTTTAATATTACTATCTTGTAATACTGACGGCTGATGACGTTACCTAAAACATGACGGCGACTACCCATAATTCAATGCACAGTGACGTAGTTTGCCAAGCTCTATAAGGTTGAAGACTACAACCAAAGAACTTATACAAGTACAGTAGGTTAACATGATCTTTAATATAAAACAATGTAAAAAAAAATGTGGTCATATATATTTTTATTTCTGAAAGTCATCTTAAAATGTCACAGGTGTAAAATTTATTTATTATGGCAATATTGCCGATATGTGTACATTTTATATATAAATATATATATATATATATATATATTTTTTTTTTTTTACTTGTGTAGGTATTGTTAACTGTAAATCTGTCAGTCCAGAAGTGAGGGAAGAATACAGAGTGGAGTTTGAGCTCAAGGTGCTCTTGCTGTGGATACATCTACAAAAACACCTTTGGATACAGTGACACTGGAAAGAAGGGGGTCTTCACAGCATTCTATTCAGACAAAGAGATGCTGGCTTCTGTTCAATGGACTGCTACTACAAAATGAATAAATGTTTTTGTTTACTTGAATTTAAAACAAAACAATTTTTGTGTGTGTGTGTTAATTCTGTGGTGTTTTATTAACTAGTTTTCTGAATCAATCAAAACATTGTTTTCAGGGTAATATATTACAACAGGTTTTTGTTTGTTTAAATTAGAGTATTAACTAATGTTAACTATGATATGATATACACAATTTTCTATGAAATACATAGACCTACACTTTATTGGCTGAATAATATTTACCTTTTGAATGTTGAGCGTTATTAACTTTTGAATAAATGCTGAAGTCGGACAAAATGCCAGATTTCCAACACGTTGAACTGAACAATGCCATTGTACCATTTTAATAGGCTACTTTTAAACGCATATAGCTCAGTAATTTCAGTTTTAATGTATTTTCTGAGAGGGGGAGAGATTTTTGTTGGGAAAGTCGGAGGAGAGACGCACACTTCGATTAGAAACACATGCAGCATCTTAATTGTTAAGAAAATGGTTTTCCTAATAAATGTCTTGAATATTTTATGTTCAATGCTTCTCTTTCTTTTTTGGAATTATTAGACATTTCTTTCAAATGCCTAGGTCTGTTTAATTTCCTTAATTAAAAACATTCTAGCACTATTTTTAAAAGTTTATTCAAGCAATAACATATAAATTATCTCATGTAAATGCTTGTTTAAAACCAGGGATAAAAAACGAATTCCAAGTAAAAACGGTATTTTTCTTTACATTTCCAGAGAGCGAAACGAACAAAATTAAACATTACTTAATAAATTCAAGGCACTATAATTTCCTTATTCATTTGATGCAACTATTATAGCTATTCAATTAATAGGGGCTATATATTAAATAACATTATTTTGTCATTTTCGTGATTCCTGAATTTATATACAGGTCCTTTTCAAAAAATTAGCATATTGTGATAAAGTTCATTATTTTCTGTAATGTACTGATAAACATTAGACTTTCATATATTTTAGATTCATTACACACAACTGAATTAGTTCAAGCCTTTTATTGTTTTAATATTGATGATTTTGGCATACAGCTCATGAAAACCCAAAGTTCCTATCTCAAAAATTTGCATATCATGAAAAGGTTCTCTAAACGAGCCACTTTTGAACCATAAACAGCGGCAGAAGCGCCTGACCTGGGCTACCGAGAAGCAGCACTGGACTGTTGATAAGTGGCCCAAAGTACTTTTTTCGGATGAAAGCAAATTTTGCATGTCATTCGGAAATCAAGGTGCCAGAGTCTGGAGGAAGACTGGGGAGAGGGAAATGCCAAAAGGCCTGAAGTCCAGTGTCAAGTACCCACAGTCAGTGATGGTGTTGGTCCACTGTGTTTTATCAAGGGCAGGGTGCAGGTTTATCATTTACCACTGGTAAATGGTTTACTGACCATGGTATTACTGTATTAACTCTCCTGACCTGAACCCCATGGAGAATCTGTGGGATATTGTGAAGAGAAAGTTGAGAGACGCAAGACCCAACACTCTGGATGAGCTTAAGGCCGCTATCGAAGCATCCTGGGCCTCCATAACACCTCAGCAGTGCCACAGGCTGATTGCCTCCATGCCGGAAAGGCACAAATAGCGTGTTTTTTACAAATAATTATTTCGAACAAATACTTAAAAAATATTATTAAATTAGGGGCCGTTCACATTCGATCAAGTTCGTTATTTCAAATGTAGACGTATGCGCACTCATAATCATTTTAGAGTCCTGCAAGGGACATATTTTTTAGTACCGCACCCACAAGTTTCCACCCATAGAGGAGGATCTTGTGAGTGTCAGTGGGGTTTATGAACGTATTTGCTGTATTTTTTATTTGTATGTATATTTTGTAATAGATACAATATACACAGGGTGCGATTTACCGGGGGGATTTCCCCTTCTCTGGTCTATGCATTACTGCCTCTGCTTAATTATTTTTATCCACAGTGTGGATAAAACGTCCCGCGAACCCGCTCCTACGTCCCGATATAAATCAAATTATTCGTGATACGTCCTTTAAAGTCATCTGAATCAAATAATTTCCCATACGCGCTTTGAAGTTGAACGTTCTGAATCAAATGATTCGCGATCCGATTGGAGCGCTTCGAAACGTGAATCTTTTTGCGACGCAGTGATTTACTGATTTGGAGTTTCCAAAAAGCTCCGTTGATACCTTGCTCACCTTCTCTATAAAATGTATTAGTTGTTTGAAAATAAATCATTACTATTTATAGAGCTAACTTACCATGCTTTTACTAAATTGTGATCACATAATACAGCTTCCGGCGTATTAAAAACATTTCTTGACCTAACACTCATTATCTGGTTCTTGTCTAAAAAGACGGGTATAATGCACGTTGTTAACAGATTACACTAGTTTCGTCAACCTCCATGGAGAGAGGAAAAAAAGTTTTTAAAATATATATATATATATATATATATATATATATAAATAATGTGTTTGTGTGTGTGTGTGTGTGTGTGTGTGTTAAAATGTTAGAACTGAGCAGAGGGCAAAACTAATGTTTTGGTTAATAAAACAGGCTTAAAAATAAGCATCTTTAGAGGAAATGTCAGGTATGGGGGGCCTTGCAAAATTAACCGAAGCAGGAGGGGGGCCCAGCCTAAAAAAGGTTGAGAACCCCTGAACTAGCCTAATAAGTTGATTTGATATTCTTGATCATTTTTAGAAGAAGTTAAAAGTTAAGAAAAAAGGAGTTAGCCTGTAGTCTATATATATATATATGTATATATCTTTGTCTTAACTTTTATTACACTGTAGATCGAAATAAAATAATTCTTGATCATATAAAACAAAATAAAACAAGAACTGTATTCAAAAAAAACAAAAAAATTTTTTTATTGGTGTTGTTATTATTTTTCCATTTTCCCTTGAATGTGTACTGGTATTTCAAGTATTTTACATATTGTATAGTAACTTGATAGATGACAGAGACATATTTTTAAAATGACACATAAAAAGACATTTTTGCTTCCACTTAGCAATAAATACGACCTGAATGAAATGGCTTCATTTTAATATGTTGTATATACACTCACTGAAAATAATACTTGACAAAGATATTATGCTTTTAATCCATTCAATTTGTTAAAACGCTCTAAAGTTATGCAATTTAAAACTTTAAAATTGTAAAATTTTGCATGTGTGTAGAGAGCATCACATCACGTTTGTGTAAATTATTATTTATCAATTATTACTTATTAATATTCATCTCTACTAATACACAGGTTAGAATATCATCACAACGCAATATTGTCCCTTTAAACCAGCGCATAAGTATTATATTCAGAGATCGCTACTGTGCATGTGTCTATATGACATCGGCCAAACAAACCACCTTGCACACGCTTAACAACGTCCAGTATCAAAAAAAGATCAAATTAAGTTAGATATAATAGAAGTCCCACTGTGAAATCACTGTGTAAGTAATGCAATTATTAGCTTGAAATATACTGTAGTTTCACACTAAAAATGTTATGGTACAGTTAGTATGTCCAATATACTTATTTATATATGGGTCATTGACGTGACGCCTACATTTTTTGTCCGATTTATTTTTTTCTGTTAAAAAATTGGTTTAAATGCAAAAAAAGATGCCATATGTAAGAAGTACCTCTCCCAAATATGGACCAACTTTAACTTTTCTAAAAACATAAGTTATTTGTAATTTTTTTGTTATTCGAAGTGTCAAAACATCATGTGGTGCGACCATCCGGCCATAACTTTTTTTTGGTAAACATCTTTGAAATCACCTAAAATTTATTAAAATGAATTTTCTGCACTATTTGGCATGATTTTGGCAGTGTTTTGTAATTGTGTATAAAATTGCAAAGCATTTGTATTTATATTTCCATCATAATATACAAACAAACGTTGTCCGATGGTTTCCATTTTATAAAATATCATGTGGTGCGACCATCAAGAAACTACCATTTTGGGACTTTTATGTTGAAATCCATTCAAGGACAGGATGTTGCATCATATTGCAATTCTGCCAAGGAGCAACTGAAGCAGCAAGCAGGTGTGTAACTCTCTTTCAAATTTTGAAAAAGAATACTTTTTTAACAGCTGTTATGTAGTGACCACATTTGGATATCATGTGGTATGATCTCAAAAAAACTATGAATATTAAGTTTTCTCTTCAAATATATATTTTATTATACATTTCATATTAGCATTTTTTGGAAAAGCTAGCTTATTTTTTTAGGTGGCCAGTCATGTGCCTGTAAATTTTAAATGAATTTGAAAACATCATGCGGTGCGACCAAATATCATGTGGCGCGACCACTGCAGAGTGTTTTTCATGATAGATATATGTCTTAGATAGGCAGGTCTTCTTATTTTATATTCAATTAATGGGTTAAATACATAAAATACTTTATTTCAGTCTAATCTGGAATAGAGTTTATGCAATTTTGGGTCATTTTTTAAACATCTGTATTTTAGATGGGTTATATTTAATCTGTGTACAATATGAGGGAAAAAAGAACATTTAGAGCATGTACTTTCAGTTTGGTAATTATACATGCATGCATTCATTCATTCGTTCATTTAACTATTTTAATTGATTTTACCAGGTGCCACTGTCAAGCAAGGAAAAAAACGCTCGCCATAGGCAGCATGTTAATTCTGACCCTGCAGCAAGAGGAGAGTACCCTGGAAATCCAGAGGTCTCGCGAGAGCACAATTTAAATTGTCTCTGCAAGACACTCTGGCATCGAGCAATGATGCATGTTACTGCAATACGTAAGCAGTTCTGGGAACTAATCAAATCAGTGTATCTGATATAGGCGGGCCAGAGGCAAGCTAAGCTGATGACGACTTTGCTGCGACGTCCGGAATCATTTAGCAAACATTGAAAGATGACTACAGTTGTTTGAAACGGCTTTGGCCGCTACAATGAACGAGTTAGACTCGGCTTTTCATATAAAACCGCTCTCGAATCGTTCCTTTGCAAGAAGGATGTTTTTGCTGTTTTGCCGACTGGATACAGCAAGAGTTTAATCTATCAGTTATCTCTGCTGGTAGCTAAGCGTATGGGGTTTAGTGAAAACCCACTGGTGGTTGTGGTCTCGCCGTCGATCGCCCTTATGGAGGACCAGGTGAAAGAGGCGAGGAAATACAGTCTTTTGGCTCTGCAACTTGGCGACCACGAAGAGGAACAGATCCGTAGCGGGCAATGCCAGATAGCACATTGTTTATGTTATAACATTGAAATCCACTCTTATATGTTCACCGTCGCTCTGGATACGTCACACCGTGTATTGTTGTGATTGGTCGTGGCATTATCCAATTGCGTGCAGAGAGAGTTTCAAATGCATGCTTGGTGCCACCCCTTGAGTTATGCCCTTTTCATTGCTCGATGCCAGACCCTTAATCTTAATAGATTAGGGTCTGGATTTTTCCAGGCTAAGAGCAGAGTACCTTGCTAGGAGAAGAGAAAGGTATTTTTATTTTTTAATTATTATTAAAACTATAAATAAAGTATTATGAAGTTGCTTGTGTGTATTTTTCATTACTTGAAAATGCTTTTTTGGTAAAAATTCCATATATCAAGTCAAGTGAGATGCTAGAGAGACAGAAAAAGAAACAGAGAGAGAAATGGTACTCTACCGCTACTCTAAACTGAACTGCCGAGATTGGGAAATATTCCAGAATACATGGGGTTAAAATAAAAACCTATTTTAATGCCATGTTCTGCAAATACCCCTGAGTTTTTGTTTGTTCATCAGTTGTACTGTTACATCTGAAGGCAAGTGTTTACTTAAATCTTTGATGTTTTATGATGTTTAGTTATGATCATACTAATCGCTGTCATACTGATACATGATTGTTCCGATCAAGAAGTATTTGTAATGTTTTATAAAGAATGTTTACATAAAATGTTTTATAAAATGTTTATTAATGTTTGTGTAAATGAAATTTCTGTGAAATTTGAATAAAATGTAAAAGTTTAAATCTTTTTTTTTGTATAAGATCTCTTTAAATAGATGTAAGGTCTTTGTGTCATTTGGAGCGACCACTCATCATGTGGTGCGACCAATAACAGCAACAACTGTATTAAATAAAAAAATATATATATAATTTCTGTGGCTGAAATATGAATCACTGCCACAATATGCTTAAGTAAATGGTATTTTTAAAACTTTTTTATCAGCTTTATGCACTTTACAGAAAAAAATAAGTCTGCTAAATACATTTAAGGCGGCAATTCTGAAATTATAGAACAAATATGTGAAATCGTTATTTGCAAAAAAACAAAAGAAATGCAAATACTTTGTTTCTAAACACTTCAATTACTGAGAACATATAAAAGAAATGTTAAGCATGTTAAGGCAATAAATTAATTTTAATATAAATCATGGTCGCACCACATGACATTTTTCAAGGCTGCGGCCAGTTCATCAAGCTGAAAAAAACAATAAAATCACTTAATTTAAAATTTTAATATGAATTTAACATTCTTAACATTCTTATTGTTTGAACAACTACAAAAGATATTATTAGTTTTTGCATTTTAAAATTTGCTTGTTGAAAATCCTTATACGTCAATGACCCATATATATAAAAAAAAAATGTTCCCATGAAACTGAAAAAAAAAAATCTAGGCTGAATGAAAATTAAAAACAAAACTCCTTCAGATATGAAACTGCTGGATCAGTGTCTGCATTTGTCCAGGTGACAGTCTTGTTCAGGACGTGTTGTTTTGATTCACTTGTTCGGAGCTTGTAGAGTTTCCACTGTCAAATACTGTACAATAAAGAGAAAGATTAAATACACTAAGATCTGCTTTAATAGAAGATAATTAATGAAAGCATTGACTTAACTTACTATAGTGTCTTCAGTTTACAGTGTGGGTCGTTCTTTAGAGCAGTGGACATCTTCAGTCCTGAGTCTCCTGGTTTATTACCTCTCAGATCCAGTTCTCTCAGGTGTGAGGAGTTTGATCTCAGAGCTGAAATCAGAGCAGCACAGCCTTCCTCTCCAATACTGCAGTAACTCAGCCTGTAGAGAGTGAAGAACATGAATGATCTCTGAGATTGTGTTTAATCTTTAGGGTGAGAGTGTGTTTGTGTGAGCACTACTTTTTCTATACACCAGGATCAGCGCTAGAGAGATTTTGATTTGTCAGCAGCTAAAACATCAATTTAAATGCACTCTACCCACATGATTCCTGATTGTGATGTTCAACTTTTTTAGGTGAAAATGTTAAAAAAGTTAAAACAAGAGTGACATTATAGCAAAACTATAATTTTCTTGTGGTTTTGAAAAGTTCACTTAAAGGTCCCATATTGTCAACTGAAATTTCCTGGCTTTTTTCATGATAACTGAGGACTAGGGGCTATGTAACTACCATATAAGTTTCAAAACAGTCAGTCCACAGTAGAATGCACACAGCCTGCATAAAGTAGCTGTACCTTTTCACAAACTGTCTGTCATGTGCTTTGATTTATGATATGAGCAGCTTGCTGTGATGTGGCTGTGTTCCCCACACGTGAATATAACATGCTGCACATTGGTAGTTTACAAGATAAAAAAAAAATCATCTAGTTAATAAATATCTCTAGTTTTAATAATTTAAACAGGTATTTTAAGTTTGGCCAATAACTCCCCGCAGTGATGTGTTTTCATGTAGTTGATTCTGTGCAAACTCATATTTGATTTTTTTTTTATGTTGTAGATTTAAGAAGCAAATGAGAATCGCTAAAATTATTGAATATATTTTGAGACAAAGGTCGTCTTAATGATTCCCATTTTGGTTTAAGACAATTAAAGCCACAGTTTTTCAATAACGAAAAGAATATATAAAAGTATGGTATTTTGTGGTAAAAATCGCCCTGCTGTTGGGGCTAAAGGCACAATAATTTACAAAATAATGAATAGATGACTGACTTTTCCATTTGTTGACATGACTCAGATGGTAAATATCATATATTATGTTGGATGTGTACCTTAGAGATCATCACCATGTTTATAATGAAACAATCAGATTTAAAAACATATTAAACATATAAAACATATCATTTGTTGTTACTACTGTAAATCCATATTAAATTATTATGGGATCTACTTCAATGCTTTCAGAATCTTCTCTTTTTAAAATGATTTTGTCTCTGTTTTAAATGTTTTATTTAACATATTTTAATGACAGTAGCCTATATTTATTATTTAATTAACAAAATAAGCAGAAAATAGTATAACTTAGCTAAAGTGACAGTTTTGAACAAGTATTAAAGTATAAAAAAAAAAATAATAATAATAATAAAAAATAAACCATTAGCTAAAGTATTTATGTGCATTTGCCCCATGCTGGATAGCCTTATAGCATGTGATTGTGAAACACGAAACTTACTTAAATAATTTTATGGTGAAATTGTTATTTTTCATGTTAATCAGGTCAATTCTGATCAAGAACAATGCACTGTGGCTTTAATCCAGCGTAAGCAGCGCAGAAGAAAATGAGACAGGGGTAACTGCAGCCTGGAGCAATAGGAGCCGAAAGGTTTCTGATTGGTGAAAGGAGTTTTACTGTATCGGCCAATCAGAGTAAACTTTTGTTCCCCACTCCAGTCCAGCAGGTGGCGGTAAAACACTTATCAGTTGATGTGTAAACCGCCAAATAAACTTTAAGAAGAAGAAGGCAAATCAGCATTTTTTTTTTTTTTTTTTTTTATTATTAAACTTAGATACAAAATCTCGTAGAGGTAACAGCATAGTATCCTACCAAGTACAATAACAGTCAACATCAAACCGTAAGGGGATCCATCTTACATGTAAGGCAAAACAAAATAAGTAAATAAATAAAATAAAAATTACAACACAAGAAACTTATACATGTCCGATGATATTTTCTGGGCACGACAATTTTTAAGTAATCTCAGTGAGGAGTAAAATAGTTTAAATTCGTTGAAGAAATGTTCAAAGCAGGGGGTAGAATCTCTCCACTTACAACAATGTATATGATACTTAGCAAGAAGGATAACAATATTCACAATGTCTGATATTGCATTATCTAAACCATCAACATAAAACAATATAGAGTTGATGTTAAATACAGGGATGTTTGACATTTTTGTAGTCAGCCAGTCTCTGACCGCACTCCAGAATCGGCATGAAAAGGAGCAGGAAAAAAATAAGTGATCTAAAGATTCATCAGTAAAACCACAAAAAGCACAACCCACCTTGTCAAATTTAAATCGCTTGTGAAGAAAATTGGAAACAGGATAAATCTTATGACAAATTTTGAAATGAGTTTCTTTGACTTTAGGCGGAATTGGCCATTGAACATATTTAGAGAAGGCTTTATCCAGCGTGTCAGAAAGGTTTGCAGGTACATTGTATTTAATATAATCATGAAACAATTTAGATTTAAAAGCATCTGTAGCAACCCTGTTCTTGAAATTTTTATCTAGTAAATTGTGATGACCAACTGATAAATTTGGCAATACTGGAGTGACATCAGAGTAAGTCAAAGTATTTTGGATTAAGTGAATCAAGGCTACAGGAATAGCTTTACAAATTTTTAGATATTCTCTGTGAGTACAGCTTATGTTAGAACGTTCAACAAAACTGGTGTGATCCAGTAAAACACCTTTACAATCCATCAGGTCAGTTACAAAGAGAATACCCTTTTCAAACCATTCAGCTTTAAAGACAGATTTTCTGTTTATAAGAATTGTTCTATTATTCCACAGAACCGAACTGTGTGGAGTAAAATTATGTGTGAATATCATTTTCCAAAAGTGTAGTATTTGCCTATGAAATTTAGACAGTGCAAGTGGAATCTTACTAATATCGAAATCACATCTGAGTAAAAAATCCATACCACCAAGCTTTCCAAAAATAGCCCTAGGTATGTGAAACCACATAGAGTTAGAACAAGCAAAAAAAGTTCTTAACCAATTAATTCTAAATGAGCCTATCAAGGCTTCAAAATCTAAGGCTTTTAATCCACCATTTTTATACTTTTTAACTAACTGGGACCTTTTTAAATAATGCGTTTTATTTCTCCACAGAAACTGAAAAATGACTGAGTTGGCCTTTCTAATATTACGGTCGGAAATAAACACAGAGTGACAAGGATATACTAACTTAGACACACCTTCAGCTTTCGATAGAATAACTCTTCCAAATATTGTGAGATCTCTGGTCAGCCAGTGACTCAGAGATTTTTTCATATCAACGACCCGTTTCTCAATGTTAACCTCCTCCATCCTCCGATTATCCTTAGATATTGTTAAACCTAAATATTTAACCTCCGTCTGGACATTAATCGAGGCAATAGAGCTCTCTGGACAAGAGTGGATAGGCAACAATACACATTTCTTAATATTGAGAGACAAACCTGAGGCATCCGAAAAGGCATTAATTATGTTTAGTGCAGTGTCAACCATACTTTTATCTTTTAAAAAAATGACAGTGTCGTCAGCAAATTGGCTAATCTTAAATTCCTTTTCACAAATCTTAATGCCATGCAGATTTGAATCATTAACAATAGCCAAAGTGAGCATCTGGGTAGTTAAAATGAATAGTTTAGGAGATATGGGACACCCTTGGCGAATTCCTCTAGACATCATGAAGCTAGGAGTGATCTCCGATCCCAAAGACACCGAACTAGATATATCTGAGTAAAACATTTTGATTATGTTACAAAATTTATCTCTTTTAATGTTTCTGCAATAAAACAGTGCTCTAGGGAGTCAAACGCTTTATAAAAATCAAGGAATAATAATAGACTCTCATTTTCTATTAAATGACTGTAGTCCAACATATCAAGAATTAGTCTTGAATGAAAATGTATATTCCTTCCCTTTATAAAGGCTGATTGACATTCACTAATAACCTTTGTCAAGCCATTGTTCAGGCGATTGGCATATACAAGAGCTAGTAATTTGTAATCCGTACATAAAAGGGTTATCGGTCTCCAATTTTCAATAGAAAGTGGATCTTTATCGGCCTTTGGGATCAAAGTAATGAGACCACGCTTCATTGTGGGAGAGAGATCTTGTCTTAAGATACATTCACCAAGGGCTTCAAATAAAAGCTGGCGGATATCTTTCCAAAAGAAGACAAAAAAATCGACAGTTAAACCGTCCAAGCCAGGCGATTTACCCTTGGCCATTTGATAAATGGCTTCATCCAGCTCTTCAATTATTAAATCATCCTCCAAAATTTGCTTAAAGTCATCCTCAATTACCTCAACCCACCCTTGAATGGATTGAAAAAAAGATTTACAATTAGCCTCAGAGTATCTTGAACAATATAAGTTACTATAAAAGTCTCTAATTGCCTTGTTAATTAGATTTAAATCATCTGTAACAGCACCATTAATACTTAATTTAGAAATTTTCTTTTTCGTTTGCCTTTGTTTCTCAAGATTAAAAAAGTAGGAAGAATTTTTCTCGCCCTCCTCGATCCAACGAGCCCTTGAGCGAATAAAAGCACCCCGAGCTTTGTCTAAAAATAAATTATCTAGTTGATTTTTGAGATTTTCTAATTGGGCTTTTTCCTCACTAGACAACACAGCTTTGGAGCATAGAATGTTAATATTAGTAACAATTTCCTTTTGTTTATCCCGCATTTTATTAGAAGAGTATTTTCCCATTTTACTAGCTGTTTCTTTAACTTTGAATTTAAACCACTCCCATTTATTTAATGGTGAAGAATCCAAAGATGTCACATCAACAATGAGATTTTTAACTTCATCACAAAAGTCTTTGTTAAGCAAAAGATTACTATTGAATTTCCAAATTGTGTTTTGAGGTCGCTTATTATTATTTAAGTTAAGGATCAGAGTCACTGAGCAATGGTCTGTTAGGGGAGCTGTAGAGATTTCACATTTAGATATATTATTAAACCAGTTAAAAGGAATAAGCCAGTAGTCCAACCTGGAGCATTGTCCATTATTAGATGCATTGAACCATGTGTATTGTCTAACACCGGAATTTTTTAACCTCCAGCAGTCAATCAAATTTGTATTTGAAACCAGGTTGTTGTAAATATCATCAAAGGTGTGATGGTGCCCTCTAGAGGGAAGACGGTCAACTGAGTTGTCTGGGACCAAATTAAAATCCCCCCCTATGATAACCTCATCCGTTGAATATGTCACCTTCCATTGGTTAATCTTAACACATAGGTCATCATAAAATAGTTTGTTATAAGGGCTTTACTATTGTAACCGTATACACACACCAAGATGAATTTAACACCGCCAATCTCCACAGTCACCATTAACCAATGACCATTTTTATCACTTTTATGGTCAACAATTGAGCCTTGAAACCTGTAAAACAAAATCATAACCCCAGCTGAATGAGATGTCCCATGGCTGAAGTAGGCAGAGTCCCCCCACTGAAGTTTCCAAAAACGTGTGTCCTCAATTTCAGAATGTGTTTCTTGCAAAAAACAACAATTTACTTTCTGTTCCTTACAATAGAGAAATGTTGCCTTACGTTTGACATTATTTTTAAGTCCCCTCACATTTAACGATAACAAAGATAACATAAAACAAAGACACTATAAATGCAAAGATATAACAGTAAAGTTAACAGAAAAGATGCGCAGGAATGAGTAACCTTACTAGCCACAAAACTTCGTGGTGGATTGCAATAGCCCTGTAAAAATGCAGGTAATACCATACCTTAAGAACAATAACAATAGTGCAAAAAGAAAAGTCAATCTGGGTCCACTCTCTTGTTGTCAATCAGCGCATAGCCCTCCTTCAGGTACGCACGCTTTCCCCTCTTTCGGGCCTCCTGGACCAACGGCCACAGTTTGGCACAGGCGAGTCTGTCCTCCTTGGAAAAATCTTCCTTAAAGCTGATGTGAAGATCTTTGCAGACCCTAGCATCCTTAGATTTTTTCCAGACTTCCAGATCCCGAATCGTGCGCATTCCAAACTGAATGATGACAACTCTGGGAACGTTGTTTGAGGTCGCGGCGCTCTCTCTCTTACCAAGCCGGTGCACGGTGTCCACTGTGTCGCGCAGCCTCTCCACCGACACAGGGATAATCCGGGTCAAAATACCAATGACCGTCTCCCGGGTATTTTCGTCATCTTTTTCTGGCAAGCCGGTCAACCTCAGATTCCACCTTCTCTTATAGCGAGCATGCTCTTCACACGCGCTTTTCAGAATTGCATTCTCTTTTTTAAGATGAACTACTTGAGATTGAAGCTCTGATATGTCTTTTTTGTTTTTGTCGATGGCTGATGAATTGGCATTAATCTGCTTCTCGAAGCGTATAAATCGCTGAGTTTGGTCATCCATTTTTTGGGTTAGCTCCTGTATCGCCTGGAGTACAGCGTTCACCGTGTCTTCTTTGGCATGGTCGTCTCGTACCTTGTCTTTTTTGGCATGGTCATCGTGTACCTTGCTTCTTTTAGCATTTTTATTTTTAATCGGTGTGTGGTCCCAGTTAACCTTATCTTCTTTGGACATGGCCTTAACCTCAGTGGATTTAACCTGATCAACTTCAATCTCTTCTATCATGTCCTCATCACAAGCTTCATGAAGAGCAGTCAGGTTGTAGTCATGATCCGACATCATTGTTAGGAAATATAATAGGGCTATTACATTCAAACTGGATCAATAACTTGGCTAAATTTAATGTTTTAATTCAGAGCCTGCTGAAAAACCACCTCTCACTCCGCCATCTTGGGACCTCCGCAAATCAGCATTAAACATAAGTAATTAGCCTTTTTCACACTTCCGTGTTTCCGGCTTCCGGATTGGCACTTGCAGGGTAAAAGTTTTTCGGCTGACAGCAGCGTAAATTCAGGAATCTAAGTCTATTTTTACAAAATAGATACTATGATACTATGCTTTATACTGGTGTTTTACTCTAAAAATAGCAAACATTTTTTCAAAAACTTTGTGTCAGCTTCTGGTCATCACAAAGACTATGTTTATTTAATTATGAATGATAGCACTTATAATACAGTACAGTTTTGAGTTTTGCCGTTCTGTCTATTTGGTGCTGGCTGTGCATTATGACTCTTAACATCAGTTTTTTTCGCGATTGTTAATGTTGTTATAATTATTAAAGTAATATTGTATTTTCTACTTGCTGTGCATTATTCATTTTACAGTGTAAATGTACGTTGCATAATGTGCCCAGGGATATACATATGCATCATCCGGACACAGAATCGTTTAATTTAATCTTGGGAAAATGTGCATTTGGATATAAATGCTGTCAAATGCTGTCATAATTTACCATGAAGTAGTGATTCGAGGGAAATGACTGAGTAAATTGAGAAAATAGCTTAAATATACCAGAGATTGAGAACAGAAACTCTAGCTGGCGCTATGTTGCGCATATTATATTGCAGAGTCAGCGGTCTGAAATTACCATAGACTGTAAAAAAGATGGACAACGCGTTTCCGCTTCTTTCCACTATAGAAAAGTGAAGCCAAAACAGCTCAATATGGCCGCTACCATCTTGGGGGAAGTTACGTCATTTGGAGCCAGAGCATGCGCAGTAAAGGTTCGTTTGGAGCCAGAGCATGCGCAGTAGTGTCGTGAGGCGGAGCCGCGGTGTCAAAGTCCCGCCCAAACTCCCGCAGACCCAATCGCACGATCACAATCATGACACCACACCCCGTTTTTATAGCATCAAATCACTACTTAAAAGCAAACTTATTAGAAAAACGAACACCTGAGCATGAATCAGCATTATAAGAACTACCTCACACGATGGAAATCACCTTTGGAAAAAAATTATTTGCAGTGTAATTCGATTATTTAGTTTGGCTCACGTCCCATTAGATTACATGGGGAGGGCGGGGTTTATGACCTATACTGCAGCCAGCCACCGGGGGGCGATCGAAAACTTTTGGCTTCACTTTTCAGGACACCTACGGCACGCTTGGAAATTACAAACAAGTAAAATGTTGTTTCTTTGTTGATTATATAACAACAACTTGGAAAACAGACAAAACAGAAAAGGTAAAAGGCATTATTTGAGACAAGAGCATATTAATATAATACAGGTCCTTTTCAATAAATTAGCATATTGTGATGAAGTTCATTCTTTTCTGTAATGTACTGATAAACATTAGACTTTCATATATTTTAGATTCATTACAACACAACTGAAGTAATTCTAACCTTTTACTGTTTTAATATTGATGATTTTGGCATAAAGCTCATGAAAACCCCCAAAAATCTAAAAAAATTAGCATATTTCATCCGACCAATAAAAGAACAGTGTTTTTAATACAAAAAAAGTCAACCTTCAAATAATTATGTTCAGTTACGCACTCAATACTTGGTCGGGAATCCTTTTACAGAAATGACCGCTTCAATGCGGCGTGGCATGGAGGCAATCAGCCTGTGGCACTGCTGAGGTGTTATGGAGGCCCAGGATGCTTCGATAGCGGCCTTAAGCTCATCCAGAGTGTTGGGTCTTGCGTCTCTCAACTTTCTCTTCACAATATCCCACAGATTCTCCATGGGGTTCAGGTCAGGAGAGTTGAGCACAGTAATACCATGGTCAGTAAACCATTTACCAGTGGTTTTGTCACTGTGAGCAGGTGCCAGGTCGAGCTGAAAAATTAAATCTTCATCTCCATAAAGCTTTTCAGCAGATGGAAGCATGAAATGCTCCAAAATCTCCTGATAGCTAGCTGCATTGACCCTGCCCTTGATAAAACATAAAATTTTATTTTATTGGTCAGATGAAATATGCAAATTTTTTGAGATAGGAATTTGGGGTTACCCCTTCAGTCGAATCACTTTGACGTTACATTGGGATGTCGCTTGAGAGACCGATCACCTCTGAGCCTTATTAAAAAGGCCAATTGAAAATTGGCGAGTGGACGTGCGCGCAGCCGTCTTATATACCCGTATGTACGGGGGCGTGGCCGGCGCGCACGTCCACTCGCCAATTTTCAATTGGCCTTTTTAATAAGGCTCAGAGGTGATCGGTCTCTCAAGCGAGATCCCAATGTAACGTCTCCGTTCCCTCCTTCGGGGAACGAGGGTTACCTTCGTAACCTAGACGTTTTCATGAGCTGTATGCCAAAATCATCAATATTAAAACAATAAAACGCTTGAACTACTTTCAAATGTGTGTAATGAATCTAAAATATATGAAAGTGTAATGTTCATTAGGACATTACAGAAAATAATGAACTTTATCACAATATGCTAATTTTTTGGAAAGGACCTGCACTGTAAAAAGCATTCAAGGGTGTTGTTCATAGGAATTTATTAAAAAAAAAAAATTATTTCTCCCAATAAATTGATTCCCTTTTCTTTTTGAATTCATTTAAGTTTTGCAAAAGTAAAAAGTGTGATTGTTTTTGTAACTTATTCCCTATCAAAAAATTGTTTTTTACTGACCTTCACAATAAAATGCTGGTAACACTTTCTATGAAGCCCGTATTTATAATACATTATAAGGGTATTCTTAAGGCATTATAATGAATGCATAATGCATTATAAAAAACCTTATAATATGTTATATCATCTCATGAGTATTCATAAGAACAGTTTTAATGTATTATAATTTTTACTTTTTTGTGGTTATAGCTTTTAAGAGAATGATTACCTCCTCATAGTTATAACATATTATAAGTCTCATATCTTGCCATGTTTCTCATGTCACTTTACTTAAAGCATACAAAGACCACTTATAAGTAATTATAATAATATTTCCCAAAGAACCCTAAGATCGGGTATCAGTTTAGATAAATGTGTAATATGAACAGTTTGATGATTTTGATGGTACCCTTCAGACAGATTTTGATAAGTAACTCTGCAACTGCATGTCAGCTAGCAGTAATTATTATTATGCTGAATATATGCTAACACTAAATTTCGATGTTTCCCCAAAAGACAAACTATTATGTTATATTATAAGTAACTTTGCAAGTACATGAACATTCTACCTAGCCCATCCATAACCTAAGCCTACTAATACTCTAAGGAGTGTTAGTTGGCATGTAGTTCGAAAGTTTAAGCTTATAGTCAATAGACTTAGGGGACCATCAAAATAAAACGTAATATAATGTAAAAAATAAATGTAATATGATATAGTCCATTATAAATTAAGAAGATTTAATATGCCGTTCATTGTGTGTTATAAATGATCATAATCTTAAGAGTTATAACCTCAAAAACTCAAGTATTATAATGTATTATAATTGTTGTTATGATTATTCATGAGATGGTATAACATATTATAAGGTTTCTTATAATGCATTATGCATTTATTATAATGCCTTAGAAATGCCCTTATAATGTGTTATAAATAGGGGCTTCATAGAAAGTGTTACCAAAATGCTTCTACAAAACTCTATTTAAGTGTTATTATCTAAAGTATAACGTCACGACCGGCCCACATGCAGAACACCAACATCGTTGCTCGTTGTCACCTGAACCGGACCAGTTTCGGATTTCTGTGGAGTTTTTGAGAGCTTTATACAACGTGCAACACATGTAAGTAACTATTTACATTGCATAAAGTTGCAATGCGGGCTTACCGAAGGTCTTGAAATTAACATTAATCTTAACAACTATTGCTAACGTTAACGTAGTATAGGTATATATGAGATGCATTGCCAAATTATGTTTCTACTTAGTTTGGTTACTTAAAAAAGCATCGTCATTTTGTTTATTTATGGAGTCTAATAATGTTAGCATCGGTATTATGTCTCAAATCATTTGTGTTAAATGTTCTGCCTCTTTCCGAATTAGCTAGCAAAACAGTAACATGGTCTCTCATCCTCGTTGTGTCAGTTAAAAGTTACGTTAGCTGCTAGGTTTGTTGTCACAGTTGTTCCCTGCATGATTGAAAAAGATGGGGACATTTTTTGGCACCTCTTTCTGCAATGCATCACACAAATTCTTAAACTTAATCTTTTTATATATTTGTTTAAAATATTTTACATTGTCTTAAACCATTTGTTCAATTAAAAAGATTAAATATTTATTTTGCATTGCAATAACTTGATCCTTATATTTTCCTAAACTCTTCTTTCATTTAAGTTGCTTTTTTAGGAGACCATCAGATCTACTGGAAGGAGCAGTTCATGGAGTAGGTAAGCTCTATAGAAGGTGGAATTGAGGTAAATGTTTCAAAGGTTTGTCCATTTAGAGGAATTAAGGTACCCAAAAGTCAGTTATTGAGAGTTGGAAAAAAGGGGAAAAAAAACAAAATTTGCATCCCTTTCTATTTTTAATGACAGATGGGATGGCCTTGTAAATTATACAGCGCTGTTGTACCAGGAAAGAATGATAATCTAAAACATTATAGACTGCATCATGGGACCTTTGGACACAGCCATGCCTTGCCTTGTACTCATATAGATTGTATAGTATACTACAGTATAGTATAGCACTGGTTCTCAGTCCTGGTCCTGGGGGCCCCCCTGCTCTGCATATTTTACATGTCTCTCTTATATAACAAACCTGATTGAGATCATCAGCTCATTAGGAGAGAGACCCATGAACTGAACTGACGAGGTGATGATCTCAGTCAGGTGTGTTAAATAAGGGAGACGTGCATAATGTGCAGAGCAGGGGTCCCCCAGGACCAGGATTGAGAACCACTGATGTATAGTAAAGAATACAGTGTGGTTCTGTATAGTACAGATTACAGAACCACACTGATAATGACATTGTATGTTTGTACAGGGTTTCTGCAGATATGAACAAGTGAAATTTAAGACTTTTTAAGACCTTTTTAATACCACCTTATATGAAATTTAAGACCGAACCTGTAATGGAAATAGATATTATATTACATGCATACATGTAATATTTAATGTGTTTAATGTAAAAAGTAAACACAATTTCATGGCTGTCATAAATTAAATTTATTACTACAATACACAGTGAACTTTTCATATCAGCAGATACTATTCCACACAAAATATCCCCATAAAAGTACCACTAGAAATATCTGATGTAAAAAAAAAAAATTCTGAAGCAATATTTTCATCAGTGCTCTATTAGCTTTTACATCTTAAATCTGCATATTTGATTTACCTTTATAAAGGACTTTTTTTACTTTTGAAATGTATGCATTACCTTTGAAATTTATTTTATGAATTTATCAATAAATTCTAAATGGCTGTTAGCAGTGAGATTACATAATTTACACTGCATTAAAAGTGAGATTAATGTTTTAAATACATTTATTGATTTATAAATATATACATTAGAAATGTTGGGTGTGGAGGCATACTTTTAAACACACTAAACTACCAGCAGGTGGCGGTAAGTCACTTCATGAGCGAGTTATTTCAACTGATTCGATCAAAACGCTGAATTACGGTATAGCAAAACATTGCTAGGAGAATGCTCCTGCTAATGTTGCATATTGTCTAATATGTAAGTAACTACTTGACTAACTACTTTTTTATTGAGCTAAAATTAATGTAACATTTGTGAGAATTTTCAGCAAAAAGCTCACTTGGTATATTACTGAACTATATCATGTTATAAATAATCTATACATTTTAAATGTTTACCTCAGTGTGTTTCTTTAGAGTGCTGTTACATTCATTTGTTTTAAAGTATGTCACAAATAGACCAGAAATGCACTATCCATTATCAATTTCTGTTTACGTTGAATGTATTGAAATATGAATCTTTCTTTCTTTCTTTCTTTCGAAGGCTGGCAGTCAGCTAGCTCGACCTATATTTCTTCTTATTATTATTGATAACATTATATACAGAAAAAGTGTTCTGCTACTCTTCTGCTACTGCGATTCTGAAGACGCAGTAACTTCCACAGAGGGAGAAAAAAATCTAGTTGTTAGCAACTGGCCTTAGCCAAGCCCTATATTCAGTTTTTTCAAGCTAAGTATCGCTAAACTTGTACTTCCCCATAGCTAAAAAGTTAAATCCATTTTACTTCTGCGGTACAATCCGAGAGAGACTCGCGCCAATAACAGAAAGCTGATTGGCTATTGCATGCTGGTCTCATTTGTAGTTTAAATACAGCAAATTATATTTGGAATTGTGAAATAAGTAAGGGATAATCAACGGTTTGCCGTGCGTTAAAGGATTTTAAATGCACGACGTGGAGGCTAATAGTGCATTTTAAATCCTTTAACGCACGGCAAGCCGTTGATTATCCCGCTTATTCCATGGTTATAGACAAATTAAAACTAGGATTGATATTTGCAGCGCAAAATTTGACTGAATGGATAAAAAAGACGGTTATTTTCGTCAGTTATGACACGCAGCTCTAGCATTCTGGCCGCTTCAAATCAGACTCAGAGATTAAATAGTCCGGTAAGATCACATTTATTTGAATGAAATATAGCATTTGTTTCAGTAGATTATCGATCGACCAAGAGAGAGTGTGAAGGCAAGAGAGATGACAGTTGCGTGTGTGTGTGTATGTGAATGTGCGTGCGTACCTGCATGCTGTGCGTCTCTCTCTACAAACAACAATTCATTCAAAAACAGCAGCTTTACCACCCCGTTGCTGATGCATATAATGTAGCGATCTAGTATCTATGCTATTTTAATAAGGATCGCAGGCAAACGCTGACAAGAAGTTTATGTATATGCGCAGCACAATGCGATCTCCGACCTCTCTCTCTCTCTCTCTCTCTCTCTCTCTCAATTCAATTCAATTCAATTCAGAAAGCTTTATTGGCATGACAAAAAAGTACATTTTGTATTGCCAAAGCATCACAACAACATAGAAAATGATTTAGAACATTTAGTACTCTCTCTCTCTCTCTCTCTCTCTCTGTGCTTTTGCGTGCATCAATTAAAGCAGCGCATTAATATAGAACGGTGATTAAACTGACTTGGAACTACCTGTGCATTAAACGGTTTTACTGCACACCTGCCAGCCAATCAGAATCCAGTATCCAGACATTCCATGGAATAAAGAACTACAACACCACGGAAACAACAAAAAGAGAATTTAAATGAGCTTTAGAGGTAGCGTTACATGGACATCGGAAAAATAAGACCTGTGTAAAATTATTTAAGACCTAGAACATCGAATTTAAGACTTTTTAAGGCCTAAAATTTTGATTTTTAAATGTTAGACTTTTTAAGACTTTTTAAGACCCCGCGGAAACCCTGTTTGTAGTTATATTGCCTGCAATATTCAGTTTTCCTTTATTCACTACCAACTACAGGATCCAAGTACCTCGTGAAGAAGAGACACGTGACTCTGAGATGCCTCATTCAATACATGGGAAACAGTGGGCAAGAATCATCTCTGACTACTATGTAAGTATTGTTTAAAAAGCATAGTTTGACTCTTTTGGGAAAAGCACTTATTCCTCAGATATCAATCTTATGTCTGTCTGAGTTATAGTACGGCGCTGGAGTTGGGGATTGGTTAGCTTGTCTTAGACAAATACTGTAATTGGTTGGCAATGGCTAGTCTGGCTCTGTCAAAAGTTCAAAAACACACCTACAAACACCCAAATGTATGTGTAGGAACCAGGGTCCCCTTTTTGTCTTTCAGTTGCTTGTGGACTTGATTTAAAAAATAAGTTGGTTTTTTTTCTGTTTTTTACTGCAGTTTCACAAAAGTAAAATCCTTGTTTTACATTAATGCAGGAGTCATAATCATCTGATGATAAACTGTAAGAGTGGCATTTTCAGAACTTTTACTAAACCACACCTTTTGAAGATTGTTCTCTGTTGCAACTTATTGTTCTGTTTATTCTCATACAGGGACAAACGGAGAGCAGCGTCCATGAGGATTTGAACATGTGCAGATATATGTCTGTCGTGAACCAGTGGGCATCATCATTGAGGGAAACCCAGTGCTTACTGATCTTGGAAATTTGGCCAGGGCATGTTGCCTGCTTCCGGGAATGACATTTGCTCCGAACCTGCAGTTTCCACCACAACTCTGCAAAACATTTGAGGTTTTCCAAAGACTTTTTGTGGGATTTGACACACTGCGCCCAAAGCCTTCCTCCCGTTTACGTCATTTGTAACGATTATGTAATTTTTAATGTTAAAATGTCTACAACATTAACATTAAAATTGCTAACAGAAACTTAGTGCACCCAATTGTATGTACATGGCAGCTGTTAATAAAAGTTGGAAACGAATACCTCTCTTTCCTTATTAAAGTTATGGCAATACTAACTAATTATTTCAAGTGGATTAAATAAATAATTTGTCTAAATTAAGAGTAATAGAGTAAATTAATTATTTAAAATCAAAAAGTTAAATTTTTTATTTTAAATGTTACTAATTTGGTCCCATTTTATATTAAGTGTCCCTAATACCTGTGAACTTACATGTGTAACTAGATGTGTACGTAGCATGTAACTACAGTGTATGTACACACTGGTATATTGTATCTACAGCTCTAATACTGGTATAATTACACACATGTAACAACTCACCTAATAGCATTTGTAAGTACAAATGTGTAACAGGACATTGGTAACAACAATTTTTTCACTTCTGGAAGTACACATGTAACAAGAAATATGTAACTACATTTTGTAACAACAATATGTACTCACAAAAGTTTGAAATATATGATCTATAGAGTTCTCCATGGTCACATACTTTGATATGTCAGCTCAATAAAACAGGCAATGTGCCAAAGATGGGGGTAGCTGTGAGTGAATAAATTAATATTTAGGCCATAAGAAAATAATAAATTGTATTTCTCACGCAGGTTGTCGAATTTATGCCTACAGAAGTAAGCCCTGTCTATAGGCTCTGCCCAGTATGGGCTATTATTTGTTATTCTGGTAAACATGTCTCAAAATAAATATCTATTTTTATTTTCCACAGAAGAAAGTCGTACTGTTTTGAAATGACTTAAAGAGAAGTAAAGTGACAACAGAATTTTCTTTTTTTGGCTGTATTTTCACACAGTTTTTGTGTTCAATAATATAATAACACTCACCATAGTGTCTCCAGTTTACAGTGTGGATCCTCCAGTAGAGCAGACAACAGCTTCACTCCTGAGTCTCCTGGTTTATTATAGCTCAGATACAGTTCTCTCAGGTGTGAGGGGTTTGATCTCAGAGCTGAAATCAGAGCAGCACAGCCTTCCTCTCCAATACTGCAGTCCCTCAGCCTGTAGAGAGTGAAGAACATGAATGATCTCTGAGATTGTGTTTAATCTTTAGGGTGAGAGTGTGTTTGTTTGTGTGTTTGTATGAGCACTACTTTTCCTATACACCAGGATTGGCACTATGGAGATTTCAACTTGACAGAACAAGCACAAGCTAAGAAACTAATTGAAATCCACTTTATCACATGATTCCTGACACTAGTTCATTATTTTTGTTCTTCAAACCATATAGTACTATATAGACAATAATATTAAAATATTAAGAGTAACATTATAGCAGAGATGTTCACAAGTCTTTAACCTGAAGTCTGAGTCGTATCTTAAGTCTTTGGTCACGAGTCAGAATCGAGTCTCAAGTCATTTAATGGCCTGCTAAAAAAAATCCATTCAAAATCCTCATATATTAAAATCTTCCTATTTATGAAGCTGTTAGAAAAAATTTATAGACAAAATGTATGATCTGTGATCTGCTTTTTTTAAGAGGTGTTGAGTTGTAAGTGTGAGTTTCTTTAATCAAATTCTATTATAAGAGTCCTATCGATCATGACACATAAGGAAATATTTGACACAGGCCTCTATATTTTCTTCCAAGCAGAGGTCCAGACAAAAAAACAAAAATTTTTACATGTACACTGTAACAAAATTCTGTAGTTTTCACAGCATTATTACTGTAAAATGAACAAATACATACTGTAGATAAATACCGTCATACCGCATTATAATTTGAAATAATCCAGTGAGGTTTCTGTGAGATTTCAGCTGGTGAAAATACTAGTGTTCGAATCATTTTGGCCACCACTGTATAAATGTTCATTATTTTTATTCTCACTGAGATTAAAAATGATATTGAAAACACTTTTCTAAGTTAGCTTTTAACTCCAAATAAAATCAATAGATATCACTGTTATTTTATAATGCTGTTAACACTTTCTCTGACAAAGCAGCAGTCATGAAAACTGGTTTGTCATGTAATGTTTGACATATACCCTGTACTGGAACTGAAGATTTTATAGTTAAAATGTCACGTAAAGATAAAGTGTCTGGGTCCAAATGCAGGAGAGTGTATTTAATTGACAATAAACAGATAAACAAACAAACAAACGGCCAACACGGCACACACGACTGGATCTGGGCAGGAGCAGGATTCACATAAAACTTGAAAACAGAGACAGGAAACAAACCATACAGAAGACAGGTTACAGGAAACAATGCAGACTCACCAGGGTAGTGGAAGTGTGGAGATTATAAAGACAAATCATAAGTGTTATCAGCTGGGGAAGACAGGTGACAATCAAGGCAGGTGCAACAATCAGAGAAGTGTAGTGCAGGGAAGGGAAAACAGCGACATCGTGTGGCGAAGGGAAAGGCAGCAGCCCAGAGCCATGACATAAAATCTATACATTTTTAGGTTTATTCAAAATAAAACATGTTTACAGACTGAAAAATAAAAAATTGAAATGTATGATATTTTTAAATGTATTTTTACATTTTAAAGTCAATAAATGTTTTTTTTTGTGAAAAAAAAAAAAAACAGTGCCTTAATTTTAGACTACACACATTTTTTGAAATTGGGGTGAATTTCCCTTTTACGTGACTCTTGTGGGAGGGAGGATTATTATTATTATTATTATTATTTTTTAAGCGATTGAGGGGAGCTTTTTTTCCCCAAAAAATGTTATTAAATGTTTGATCATGCTGTGTACTTTAGTTTTTACAATAGGGCAATTATTGAGTGAGCATGAGCACACCGTCTCTGGAGAGCGCAGAAGTGCTGAATGGTTTAAATACTGGCCAAACTTGAAAAGAAATGCAAATTATAAACTTTAGTGACGATGTAAACTGTGACAATTCCTGTTTCAACCGTGCAGTGTGCAGCTCGCTTATAGTGCAGACGCGATGTGGTCATTTAAAGACAGAGAGCTTGCGGAGATTCACTCGTGCTGTTTGTAAAATAACTCCTCACAGAAAGTTTTCTAATTATTTTGTAAGTTATTTAATAAAGAAATATGAATTGTACCTCAACGCAATTGAACACCCTACTGTGAATATCAGTATTTAAGGATAAAAGACTCGAGTTGCTTTTAACATATTCACAAGTCCTTCTCCTGGAGTCGGGTCAAAAGTAATCGTCAAGTCAAGTCTGAAGACTATAAAAATGCAACTCAAGTGCGACTGAGGCCGGAGTTAATTTATCTCTCCCGGGAGTTTATTTGAGTTTCCTCTCAAGAGTGTAAATTAACACTGAAGCAGAGTTTATGACATTAAAGTTAATGAGATAATTAGTGATTAATTAAGTGATGATTGATCATTATTGAAGACACCTGATGTTAACAAGCAGAATCACCAAAGGAGAAAATCACATTTTGTAAGCAACCTTTAAAGTGGTCAATGTTTGCATTAGTTGATCTCTTGAACCTTACATTTTTAACTATTTAATTTGACATATTACTCTGCTGTTTTTAAGATTGTGAAGTGGTTTAGAGGGCAGGGAAATTTAGAAAATGAACATCACTGTATTTTTTTTTTCTCACACTGAATTAGAGAAAGTAGTATTTATGAATGATGTTCTCTCTTATATAAATACTCTTCAAACTGATTAAAATATTCAAGTCTTGGTGCCACTGAGTACTTGCAAATCTGTTATTCATGAACAGGAAAAAGATTTGTCAATTTGTATTTTAGTAATTATTTACCTGTATTGGCTGTATTTTATTGTCAATGAACAGACTGCGTTGTCCAGTTAGTAGCCTAATGCTTAACTGCCAGAGGCGCCGACACCATCACTTGATTTATTCCTCCCTTATAAATGTGGAAACAACTTTACTCAGCAATAGGCTACTCCTTCTGTGGTATTTTAAGAGTAAGACATTTTTCAAAACTATTCTAAATATTTATTATATTTGTGTAGGCTATATTCACAATAAAAACAACACTTTTTTTAAATGACGGAAACAAACAGGATGCCACTGTGAGCGCATCACAAAAATGAACAAAATTCTGCATATAGGCTGCTACTTGTTGCACAGTTTATTTCATTCTGTTAATTTAATAATTATATAGAAAAAAATATATATAAGAAATATATAAAAGTTAATCAGAAAAATAATAATGTTTTTTGTTTTTACGCATATTTTCTTTGTTGATAACAAAACATGAAAAAACTGATGGAAACTTAGCAAGTGTTCTTCAAAATGAATTCTAAAAATCTTTTCTAATATTTTTGACTTTGCCGTATCGAATTATGCCTTTAATGTATGACGGAATACACAACAAAAAAATTAATTGACCCTATTAAAAAAAATGTAGGGTAATGGTTCACATCTATATCTTGAAAAATAAAAAATAAAAAACTTAAAATAACAATATTTCTATAAAAACTGTTCTATAAACCTGGCACAGAGTATTTTTTCTTGATGAAGAGAGTCAATTAAATTCTAGTTTTGATCTGAAGATATAGATTTAATCAAATCAAAAAATTCTCATTTAAGAAATATAAAAAATTATTTATAATTACTACAACTGACTTCCAGTCACAGCCTTAGATGAAATCAACTGAAATAAAACATTAAATCTCTGAAGATCTCAGCAGAGGAGGATTAAACAACTCCACAAACAGCAGCACCAGCTTCACGCATTACTAACCGCTTTGACTTCATTTCTGTCATATGTCTAACAAAAAAGTTATTATTGAGAACAGAGGTTTAGATGTCAATCAAAAGTCTTCCATGCCTCCCAAAATGCACTGCAATATGAATAAATGAATTGTCTTAGTATTTTCTTTTATACTAACTATTTGCTTTAGTTTTTGCTATTTGCTATTATCATAGCAACACATGTTGAAAAAAAAAGATGGCCGCTACTGGCTGAGTGCTTAATAGGTTACACCAGGTTTTTGTCTTTATTCTGTTTAAATGGGCCTTTAATATAATACTTTGAATATATTAATTAGAGTTTAAAGTTCGGACTTTTCATCGTTGCTGTTTTGTGTTCGTTCAGAGCTCATTAACGTTGCCGTCTATATCTCATAATGGACAACGCCACAGTCTCAGAAGTCTCTCTTCAATCAATCTGGGACGCTATACAACAGATAAAATCTGAAATGATTGTTCACTTTGATGCAAAAATTGATCATCTTCAAACCGGCCTTTGCACAATTCAAGGCTCCCTCACTTCGCTTTCTGAGCATGTTTCTGAACTGGAACAACGGCTGAGCTCAAACGAAGATAATGTGGACAATCTGACCAAGCGTGTTCAAGACCTTGAAAAAGAAAATGCTTACCTCAATAAGAAAGTGGATGAGGCTGAAAACAGAAGCCGTTTATCAAATCTTCGCTTTGTTAATATCCCGGAGAAGAGTGAAGGTAGAGACATGTTATCTTTTTTGAATCAACTGATTGCACAATTGCTTGGTAAAGAACACTTTCCCACGGCTCCAGTTATCGAAAGAGCGCACCGCTCGCCAACCTTCCTATCTGGATCACAGCTTAAACCCAGACCAATTCTGGCCAAGTTTCTGAATTTCCAGGATAAAGTCAGGATTCTCCGTCTGGCTCGGGAGAAAGACGAGCTTGTATACAAAGGCACACGAGTCTACATCTTCCCGGATTACAGTGCAACTGTTATGAAGAAACGGCGACAGTTTGACACTATCAAAAAAACCCTTCGTGCGGCTGATGTCAAATATTCTCTACTATTTCCTGCAAATCTAAGAGTTATGGTGGATGGAAAGCCAAAACTGTTTCGTTGCCCCGACTACTTATCCTCTACTCTGTGATTGTTGGACTATAAGTAAGTTTTTTCTTTTTTAAGTGAGTATTTTTTTCCGGACTATTTATTCTTTATTTCGTGAGTGGAGGATTGTGAGTAGGTCTCTGAATTGCAGCTGTTTTTTTGTTGTTGTTGTTTGATTCTGTGAATATCAATTTCCTTTGTGATTTGATTGTGAGTAGCACTTTAAGTATACTTTGCTTTGTAACCGCTGCTAGTAATTTATCTGTTTTTATCGCCTTATTTGTTTATATTATCGAGTTAAAAGGTCCTTTTTATGTTTAATATTATTATTGTATCAGACTTAACCTGTAGTCGCTTTTTCTTTGGTCATTCTGTGTTTTCTATTTTGTTTTTTTGTTTGTGTTTATGACTGTGTTGTTTTGCAGCTCTTACCCATATGTTACCCTAACCAATTCTATGACTTTATTTAATTTAATTTATTTTTTGAGTTATAGATTCACCTAAAGGTTTAAAAATTGTACATTTGAATATCAGAAGTCTTCTCCCTAAAATTGATCTTTTAAGAGCCTGGGTTTCTCTTTATAAACCTCATATTGTTACTTTATCTGAAACTTGGTCACATGATCGAATTAGCGACGAGGATATACAACTTGAAAAGTTTGTTTTATTTAGAACTGATAGACCTTCAAGAGGAGGTGGTGTTGCTATATATGTTGCTGCTCAGTTAAATTCTGTGTGTGTAACTCCGTTAATATCACCAGTTAATTTTGAATGTTTATTTGTTAATATTAATTTTCATGATAACAAACAGCTAACTATAGGTTGCTTGTATAGACCTCCATCTGCTCCTGCTGATTCCACAAAATGTATTTTGTCAGTTATTAATTCTTTAGGAAGGCATACTGAACTCATTATCTTGGGTGATTTTAATTGTAACTGGTTGGATCGTGCTTCCTCTAATGATAAACATTTATTTAGTAGCATCAATCTTACTCAGTTAATTGATGAGCCCACCAGAGTTAGTCCAAATGTATCATCTCTGTTGGACTGGATATTGGTCACTAATCCGGAAAGAATTATTAAATCAGGTGTAATGTCAGATTGTTTAAGTGATCATTCTGCTATATTCTGTGTTTGGAAAATCAAAATGCCTCGCCTTTCTTCAAAATATATTACAATTAGACAATATAAGAATATTAATTACGACTATTTTATTTATGATTTAGTGTCTATTAATTGGAACAGGCTTGAATTAATTCCCTCAGTTGATGACGCCTGGAACTTCTTTTATTCTGAAGTCATCAATGTAATCAATAAGCATGCTCCTTTGAAAACAATAAGAGTTAAAGGCAGGCATCTTCCTTGGATTAACTCAGATTTGATTCATCTTTTCAAGCAAAGGGATCAGGTTTGGTCTATATATCGCAAAACTAAATTGCCAGAGGACTGGGAATCTTATAGACAGCTTAGGAATATGTGTAAAACCAAGACAAGGAATGCAAAATCTAATTACTATAATGATTGTTTTTCTCAAGATTTTCGTAACCCCAGACATTTCTGGAACCATTTAAATAACGTTTTAAATAAGAGAAACAAAACCTCTTTAAAAGAGATAATTATCAATAATGAACATATTTCTGATCCTATTCAGATATCTTATGCGTTTAATAATTATTTTACTTCCATAGGTACACATTCTACTATTAAATATTCTGACACCTTCTCTTCTAGTGGCTGTTTAAATCAGCTATTTTCTTTCAGTAAAATTTCTCCCTCTGATACTTTAAAAGCAATACGTGGGTTAAAAGAATATAGTTGGCCTGGTCCAGATGGTTTGGAAGCTAAATGTGTTAAACTAGCTTCTCACATCTTAATGTATCCTTTGACTGATTTATTTAATCTATCTTTATCTTCTTGTTCAATGACTTCCATATGGAAATGTGCTAAGACTATTCCTCTTTTCAAAAGTGGTGACCCATCTGATTTGAATAATTACCGCCCAATTTCTATTATTTGTACTGTAGCAAAGGTTTTTGAGAAATTAATTTTCAATCAAATATCTAATTATATTAATCAGTTTAATATTTTGTCCCCATTTCAGTCAGGTTTTAGACCTAATTTCTCTACCACTACAGCTCTAATGAAATTCACCAGTGATTTGTTTACTTCTTCTGATAAATGTCAAACTACCGGTGCTATCTTTATCGATCTTTCTAAAGCATTTGATATGGTGGATCATTATCTTCTGCTTGATAAGTTACATTCTATAGGTTTTGATCAAAACTCTCTTCTTTGGTTTAATTCTTATCTTCATAATAGACGACAATATGTTTCATTCCAAGGTTTAAACTCGGATTACTTGGTTGTTGACAAGGGTGTTCCCCAAGGATCAACCCTAGGTCCTTTGCTTTTTTGTTTATTTATTAACGACCTTCCCAAAATCTGCTTACATTCGTCTATTCAGCTTTATGCAGATGATACCGTTATTTATTTTTCTCATTCTGATACTTCATATATTCAGTCCTCTTTGCAGTTAGACTTTAACTCATTACAGAATTGGTTTTATAAAAATAAACTCATTCTTAACAAAAAGAAGTCCTGTAGTACGGTGTTTTCTAGAAGATGTCATCGTTCTCACTCTTTTGACTTAGATATTATTTTTAAAGATGGGTCACTCTTATGTAAAGTCGATCGATTCAAATATCTTGGTCTTTGGCTCGATCCTGAATTGTCTTTTAAGCATCACATTGACTATATTACTAAAAAATCATATGGGTGTCTCGGTTCTCTTTATCGCTCAATTAATTGCTTTTCATTTCAAGTCAGGAAAAGATTAATCTCCCAATTAATTCTTCCTATTATTGACTATGCAGACATTATTTATCAAAATACTTCTGATACCAATTTAAAACCTTTAAACATTATTCATAATTCTTTATGTAGGTTTGTTTTGAGATGTCCTTATAGAACTCATCATTGTATGTTGTATGAAGCTCTTGGTTGGCTTCAACCTAAATCCCGAAGGCAATATCATTGGCTTCAGTTTCTTTTCAAGTGTATTTATTTAAATTTTCCTTCTTATTTAAAACAGTTTTTAGTTTCATCTACATCTATTTATTCACTTCGTCATATGCAGTATCCACATTTTTTTATTCCCAGAATCCTTACTGAAGTTGGTCGAAGGTCTTTTCAATATAAAGCTCCATATGATTGGAACAATCTTCCTTCTTCCCTTAAATCAATTACATCTTTTCATCTTTTTAGGATTAATTTAATATCTCACTTGAAAACAACCTGTTTATGTTTTTAACTTTAGGTTGAGAATTGTCTATAGGCAATATATATATTTATGTATATGTTATTTTTATTTTATTTTTTTTTATTTTTTTTCAAAAATGTTTTTTTATTAATATTTCTGATAAACTACATATTTATATTTAAGTTTTCATTACTGTACTAAAATGTATATTATTTTGTATGTGCATGCTTTATTTATATTTTTTGACATAATTGTAGATTATGGGTGGGTGAATAGGGAAGTGAGCTGTGAATTTTTTGTATGTTTTTTTTATTTATTGGAGCATCTCAAGGGGCTTTCCCTCAATAAATAAATTCAAATTTGTGTTGTGATTTTTTAGTAGCTTGTTTCGTGATGTTCAAAGATCTGTATATCTGAATTTTTCTTTGTTATGATAATGTGCTTTAAAAAACAATGTTATAAAGACAATGACCTAGTGACCAACTAAAGCAAACACTATTCAAAAAATGGTAACCTTCAAATGAAATTCACTAAAACTATGAAAATAAACCTCTGTTAATTCTCAGTGTGAACTTCTGTGTGACAAATAAAGTCAAACTGGGGTGCGTTTCCCAAAAGCATCATTAGCCAACTATGGTCACAACTTCTGTTGAACTCTGTTGGTAACGACTGAACTTGTGACCAAAGTTGGTTTTGGGAAACGCAGCCCTGGTTAGTAATGTGTGAAGCTGGTAATGCTGTGTGTGGAGCTGTTTAATCCTCCTCTGCTTTTATTTCAGTTGATTTCATCTGAGGCTGTGACTGGAAGTCAGTTGTAGTAATTATAAATCATTTGTAATATTATTTCTTAAATGGGAATTCTTGCTTTGATTAAATCTATATCTTTTTGTTTAGATCAAAACTAGAATTTAAATTCATTGACTTTCTTCAACAAGAAAAATATACTTTCGTGCAAGATTTTATAAAATAGTTTTCATAGAAATATTGTTTAGTGCAAGTTATAAAATATCGATGTGAAGCATTAAATGTGAACCTGGACAAATCTGTTTTACATTCAGCACTTGTTTTTTCACAGTCTTGACTGCAAATGTTTGTGATTTGTTTGCATATTATTTTATTTGTTATGTACTATAGATTCTGACAATTCAAACAAAAATCAGGCTCCTGTATTCATGAAATCAATTACTGTCTTTGGTCAAAAATGCAAGTAAATTAAAATGTTATTTGTGTGCTATACTTTTATATTTTTAGTAGCTATATACAGCAAAACTACAGCGCTTCCATTAGACTATTTTTTATGAAGCTGTCAACACTGTAAACTCTGACGACATGCAATCAGTTGATGAACACCCATTCATATGTAGACTATTGTTATTAAATTATATATATAACGTTTTTATTTTATTAACAAGTTGTGTTTTTCCTGTTTTATTCGTTCAATATTAAGAAATAGGTTTTCAAAAATTGTTTTTCAAGAAAGAATTCAACGCCCCAAAATGTAGTTTGTCTATGTAACAATATGAGGTAACTGTAGCTGTGATATTAAAGACAAACACTAAAGTGCTGGTGTTGAAAAAAGGCTCCAGAAAAGTATTGCAATTAATAAGAAGCCAATTAAATGATTATTTATTAATATTTTACATGTATTTTAAAATGGTTTGAACTGAGGGCGAGAGGCCAGCGAACAAAACCACTTCAACAGAAAACTGTTTTTTTGTTTTTTTTTACTTTTACTTTTTACTCCAAACCTTGTAGTTGCTGATATGTGATGAGACTCACCTTAATGTCTCCAGTTTACAGTGTGGATCCTCCAGTAGAGCAGACAACAGCTTCACTCCTGAGTCTCCTGGTTTATTACGGCTCAGATTCAGTTCTCTCAGGTGTGAGGGGTTTGATCTCAGAGCTGAAATCAGAGCAGCACAGCCTTCCTCTCCAATACTGCAGTTATACAGCCTGCAGAGAGTGAAGAACATGAATGATCTCTGAGATTGTGTTTAATCTTTAGCGTGAGAGTGTGTTTGTTTGTGTGTTTGTATGAGCACTACTTTTTCTATACACCAGGATTGGCACTATGGAGATTTCAACTTGCCAGAACAAGCACAAGCTAAGAAACTAATTGAAATCCACTTTACCCACATGATTCCTGATACTGAACTAGTCATTTTCATTCATCAAACCATGTGTAGTACTATATAGACAATAATATTAAAATATGAATAGTAACATTATAGTATAACATATTACTCTGGTGTTTTTGAGATTGTGAGGTGGTTGAGAGGGCAGGGAAATTTGGAAAATAGACATCACTCTATTAAAGTAGCATTTATGAATGCTGTTTCCTCTTAAATAAGTACTCTTCAAACAGATTAAAATATTCAAGTCTTGGTGCCACTGAGTATTTGTAGATCTGTTATTCATGAAATTGATAAATATTTGTCAATTTGTATTTTTGTAATTATTTATCTATATGTTTTATTTTGGATTATGTTATATCATATTATATTTGGACTCGTGTGGTAGTTTACAATGGGGCTAAAGATGCACAGACTCATTTAAAATTATTACAGACTTATGTAGCAAATGAGAATCATTAAAAATACAGACTTATATTTTGAAACAAAGGTCTTGTTTATTTATTCAGCTTTAACTGGAGCATTTAAAAAAAGATGGTATTTGGTGTTAAAAAAATAAATAATCACCATATTTTTAATGCAACATCATATTTAGTAATATATCATCACTCACAAGATATAAACAATCTTTTAATTAAGATAGTATAAAGCCATTTTAAGTTATGGGATCTTCAAGCAGTGTAAGAATCTATCACAATCTTTTTATTTTTCTTTAGATGAAAAAAAATCCATTTTTTGTTTGTTTGTTTGTTTGTTTGTTTGTTTGTTTTTTAACCTCTTCAGCTCTGCATCCTCAGAGTTATTGAACAGAATTAATAAATTGTGACGAAGTGAACTAGACATATATGCCATTTGAAAGCTTATAGCCTAAACTTTCTTGTCCATCCCATCACTTTCCCATTTATTTTACATAACATAACATAACATAAACAAATGCCCCCTTCGTGAAGATGATGAAGTAATATTTATATTCATATTCATATCGCTCAAACTGACCAAACATAGATGAGTTATTTATCAAATGAAGCTTGCCTTAACACGTTTATGTTGACTGGCGATTACGTCATCACGTATTGTGTCATATGTCTGAAAAGCTCCCAATCAGATCTGACCAAAGAGACACAGATCAAACTCCTAGACCAATCCGATCTCGATTTATGTCTTTCCAAACACGAGGGAGGAGGACGCACTGCTCATGAACTAGACACCGGCCCCTAGCGCTCACCGCGATCTTGATCAGAGTTAGGACACTATGGTTTATCAACAAATACTATAATAACTATGAATTATTCCACCCATGTGTTAAAATTTAAGGTGTTTTGTGTAAAATGAGACCATTTTTATCCATTTAGCCCAATGAATGTGGGAATAGGACACTTTTTAATTCAGGGATGCCTTATCTTGCAGAATAGAGACCCCTAGAGGACAAACTGCCTCCCTTCAATTAAATCTCAGTAAAATTATAATAAAATTTGATCTTTTATTTGTGTTTATCAAAATATTATGAAAAAATGCAATTAAAAAATAGTAATTATTGCACCCATGTGTTTAAAGTATATGTTAAAAAATTACTATGAAATGAGACCATTTTTATCAATTTACTCCAATGTATGTGAGTCGGTGCTCTTTTGAATTCAGGGAGGACAAAATCAGTAACAAATACAAAATATGCCACAGAGCTGAAGGAGTTAATAAATCCATTTTACAGTTTACTCAGTTAATAAAAGTGAATTATTTGATCAAAGCAGAATATGGTACAATCATTGCTGAAGGGGTTGTTTTAGACAATAATTAACTTAGATATAATGTAAAACATATTGCTTTAGTTGAAATATTTATATCAATATTGTAGAACTATTGCCCCATACTGGTGAGTCTTTTACCTCGAGTGTGACATAAAAAGCTGTTCTTTCCACCTCATATATTTCTATATTTTCCCTTTGGAAGTTGCATTCAATATTCATTTGTCTGATAACTCTGAGGAGACACGTGTCTTTGTCCCGATTGTACTCTAATACTGGTGTGCAGTAATGAAAGAAGCACTTCTAGATTCTAGCAGTCACTGTAGCTGTGATATTAAAGACAAACACTAAAGGCTTCGTCAAAATATTGCAATTAATAAGATGCCAATTGAATTATTTTTATTTATTAATTATTTATACATTTAATTAAAAAGGGTTTGAACTGGGGTGAAAGGGCAGCAAACAAAACCACTGCTACAGAAAACACATCTGAGTTTTTACTTTTTACTCCAAACCTTATAGTTACTGAGATGTGATGAGACTCACTCTAGTTTCTCCAGTTTACAGTGTGGATCCTCCAGTAGAGCAGAAATCAGAGCAGCACCTTTCTGTGTAATAGGACATTGGGAAAGACTGCAGAGAATAAACAGAACAACTAAAGATGAGTTATTAGTGCTGGACTCATGTGTCTAATGTAATTGCTGATAAACACAGATGTAATACATATCATAGATATCAATTATTAAACCAGGCACTGAGAGAGACTCAGAGTCAAGTCCCATTTTAATAGACTTCAGACTCAAAATTAAATTAATTCAGATTTGACTCAAAAAATAGGACCCAAATATTCCCATAAATATTCCCCAAAATGACTTGAGTCTTAAACCTGAACTATATTTTAATTTGTATTCAGCCCGTTTATTGTGCAGCAGTACATTTACATTTAGTCATTTAGCAGACGTTTTCATCCAAAGCGACTTACAAATGAGGAAAATGAAAGCAATCAGAATCAACAAAAGAGCAATGATATGCAAGTAATATTACAAATCTCACTAATTCCAAAACGTCAGTTTAGAACTAGTAACGAAGGAAAGTTGAGTTGCTTCATTAAAAGCCTATGATTACTGTATTAAAACCTCACTGTATCATGTTTGAGTATTATGAGAGAGAGAGATGGACTGAGCAAGTGATTAACGGACCTGCATCTGATTCATTATTCATATTCACGATCATATGACATTAGTTTAAAAGTTTACTGAAGAAAATATTAACATCCATTCTTCTGTTGAAGGTGATTTTGCTGCTCAGTCCATTTATTCGCTGTGGCAAACTGTTGTTGAAGCTAAACATAACTTCCGCTTAAATTTTCAGTTTAAAAGTCCCAAAGTCACTTTTAACTGTTCACTCATAAAACAGTCTCTTGTCGCCATCTAAAGGCGGAACAATGTAAAGTTAACTAAAATCACCATCACGAACACAGGCACGCTTCTTAATACTAAACAATTATCATTAAATACATTATTTAAAATATAGTTTACATTTTTATTTATTGAGTAATAATAGTTAATAAACAACAACAACAAAAACAGCTATCAAAAAGTTGCTAGAAAAGAGTAAAGGCAGCTTTCTGATATACAGCATTGAATTGACATAAACATGCTACATAAACTATCTTCTTCTCTGGAACAAATAATAGATAAATGAGACCAAAGACTGCCCCTTAGATTTACTTACAACGAATTACATGTCATGTGTAACCCAGGGCTGCCAACTTTTGAGTTCAGCTTGGAGTGAGTATTCCCACAGTGTCTTTAGGGGGGTCCGGGAGCATGCTCCCCCGTAAGAAAATGTTGTACATTTTACAGTTAAATTCATCTATCTGGTGCACTTTGAGAGTTCACAATTCAGAGCTCCAATACTTTTGTTGTAATTTCTACACTTACAAGCAGGGCCTAAAACTTTTTGCCATATCTGCCATTTTATTCATGATACAAACAACATTTTTTGGTGATTTGAGAGAATTTACCAGCCATAAATATATATTTTTTTCTGGCAATGAAACTGTTTTTGCAATTAAAAAATAATAATAAATTGAAAATTAGAACTAAACACTGCATTTTAAATCATGATACAAAAAAGGTGCTACACACATGTTCGCATGAGCAGTTTTTTTTTTATTAAAATTTGATCTGACTTCAGCATTGTGAAATTATTTGTTATTTTTTTTTTATATATTTATAAAAATGTCATACTGTGTTTTTATCATAAAATAATGTAAAATAACTGCTGCAGTGCTGCAAAACTATTTACTTTTCTTGTTGTGGTAAAAAGTTATGTGCAGTAAAAGAATTCCTAGATTTAGTCATTATAAATAATTGCAACTGCATTTAAAACAATATATATTTTGACACGAAAATTCAAATATTTTTCTGTAGTCTGCTGTTCTGAGGAATTATATTTTTCTCATATTCGAAAATTAATCCTTCATTCATGAGGGATTTATCACTCCCGAAATTCTGCTTCTTGTACCAGATATACAGCTGTTAGCAGAACGAAAAACAAAACTTTTATTCAAATTCTAAACGGATTATACGTAGCCTTGGTGTGCGCTATAGCCCTTCCTTGATAATCACTAAAACGTGTCGCTGCAGTTAATCGCAAAAGTCCTTTTATTATCAATGAACCGCTTATTTACAGTGAGAGTCCACAAGTGCAATCTGGCGTTTAGAGGTGAGCGAATTCAGAACACAATGGCCAATCACAGGCGTTCTAGATCAACATATATGTCTGTGATTGGCTACATTGCTCAGCGCTACGAAAACACTGTCTTTTGGCGATTTCAAGAGCACAAACACAAATACGCCCTGGAGCGAAAAGTGAAAAGTGTCAATTGCGTGAGTCTCACACTGAATACGTGAGAGGTGGCAACCCTGTGTAACCACTACAGAGACATCGGTAAATTCCAGAAAATCTGGCCATGGTGAGAGCGCTCTCGAGCGGATTGATGAGTGCAGAACGCCCCCTGACGATATGGCTCTCACACGTCCGAAAACGATAAAGCACATTTTCAAATAGACGTTATCTTTATTAACAAACTGCATACCAAACAGTAACCATATTTTTCTGGAGAAAAAAAAAAGTAAAATGTCACATGACTACATGCTTGCATCTATTGTCCCTTGAGTGGCATTGACTAAAAATCTTTCACTGTTCTTCCCCAGTTTCACCAAAAAACATTTTGTCTAGTAACCAGAAGTGTAGAAGAGAAAAACACTCTGAAAAACTAGACAAAGTCTTTAACAAACAGAATTAATGATTTTAATAGAGCAAGAGCAGACGTTTCAGCCATCCAGCTATTCTCAATGCTCATTAACCAGAAGTGGAAAGTAACGAATTACATTTACTCGAGTTACTGTAATTGAGCAGGTTTTTTGTGTACTTCTACTTTTTAAAGTAACTTTTAAATATTGTAATTTTACTTCACATCGATGCGTTTCAACAGATTTAGAATGTATTTGCTGTAGTTTGAGTTCGTGTGTTAATTTTTTAATGGAAACAGTAGATATTCAGTCAGTCAAGTTCAAAGGGATAGGTTTAGTGGTCTTTTGGCATCTCCCTGTCCTGTTTGGTAAGGCAGGTTCACTTATTTAAGAAAAAGTTCTCTGAAGTTGTAAAGAATGTCTTCAGTAAGGAATTCAGGTGCTTTAAATCTGTATATATAATTTTAAAAAGTTAGAATTTAGCAGAGGTTTTCTTTAAAGGTTATAAGGTATATTTAAAGTTTTAATTTAAAGTTTGTTTGAATTTTTTTTTTTTTTTTATATATAACATGCAGTAGAAGAATAGTAAGGCAAAACAAATGTTTTGGTTAATAAAAAAGACTTAAAAATAACTACTTTTCTCTTTACTGCAGAAGTAAATAAATAAATAAGATAATAATAAATAAGAGGACATGTCTGGCATAGGGGGGCCTTGCAAAATTGAACGGAGAAGGAGGGGGAGGAGCCCCAGCCCCTGCTCTACTGAATTCACAGTTTATGCAACATTCAGTGGTTGTGATGTTTTAAGTTTTTATGGGATTATTTGCCTAAAGATTTCCCTAAATGTTTTATATGGTTATTTTTTTGTTGTATCTTTTTTTTTTATTTTTTATTGCACTTTAATTTGTAAAGTTGTTTCCTCAAATAAAAACAATTAGGTTGAGAATTATATCCCCTTGTTTTTTGTTTGTTTGTATGTTTGTTTTAATAACACTAGAACTGCTGTTCAAAAAAAAAACAAATTACTCACTAAATTTTACTTTTACTTTTACTTGAGTAGATTTTTTGACCAGTACTTTTACTTGTACTTAAGTAAAATTTAATTGAAGTAACAGTACTTTTACTTGAGTAGCATACTTTATTACTCTTTCCACCTCTGCTAATAATTTATGAATTATTAGATTGAATTTAAGTTAATCTGAATGTAACTTTTAAGTGATTGGTAATGATCCCAATTCCAATATTTATAATATCAGAGAGTCACAACCCTGTTCCTAAAGGCATATTGACTTTGCACAGATTAGACAAATCTCTCTAATCAAACACTTGATTCAACTCATCAGGTCATTAGTAGAGCGCTTTATGATGATAGCTGAGTGTCAAATAAGAAAGACCTTCAAATATACAGTAACACAGAGAAACCAGCTACATTACATTTGTTTCTCATCACTTTATTGTGCACTTTTTGCACATAAATTAGCATATTTTTACCGTGGACATTGAAAATGATGCATGTGTTTTTCCAAGGGTTAAAGTTGTTGGTTAATTTCCACTTTGTGGACATTTTAAGCATATTTTCGGACTGTTTTGATCCATATTCCTGTGAAATTGATTTATCTTTATTTTATTTTGTAATTTTTCTTTTTTTAAAGATATAAAAATGGTCCTTATCAACCTTGACATGGCAATACAATTCTATCACATTATTTTGGTGAGCTTTTGGGCTGGAAATCGTCAACCCGATCTGTCAACATTAGGGCTGGGTATCGAGTTCGATACTTTTTAAGCACCGACCGAATTGTCTCGATACTATCGAGTATCGAAAAAATCATTTTCGTTCGGTACCAAATTTCTATACCCAACGATATAATCTTGTCAACGTCAGTGAGCTAGAAAACGTGCGGTATCTTTAACGTGCCCGGATCAAATGCTGGTGATTAGCTGCGGCGAGGCTGCCTTGAAAATCAATAGTTTACGGCGGTTACGCCCACTCGCCCAGAGCTTGTCAAATGTGAGGCTGTAATGTACACTTTACTTTAAAGCATAGCATAAATTTAACGCAAACGATGTATAAGCGATCAAAAGTATTGCTACATTATGCCAATATTGACGGCAACAGCGTGCGATGCAATATTTGTAAAAAGGTTATCGCGTCCAAGACTGGCAACACGTCAAACATGAGAAAACACCAGACACATTCTGGCGCCTCAGTCTCAATATAATCTCAGTATAGGTACAACGCGACATACATTCACATCAAACGATGACTCAGCGGCAGAGCTGCACTCACACAGGGGCGTAATTTTCACTGGGGACACGCTTTTCAAAATCCCGTGTGTGTCCTCCCACTTTCAAAAGGTTTTGTTAAAGTAATCTCTTGTGTTGCAGAATGCACGCTTATCACCGCCGAGTTTCGCGGGATCCTTGAAACGAAACCAAAAGTAACACGCGCACACGCATTTAAAGCAATTTTAATACCCCGCGTTTAGAGAACGACTCCCCAATGCGCGCAAATTAGGCTACATAAAATATTGAAGCTGTGATTAGTATGTAGGCTAATACATTGTATAGTTGTCTATTAATAGCTCTGTATCATGCTTGAAGATTCGGTCTCTATTTGCACTTTTGAATTTTGAATTTTGATTATAGCTGTATTTATTGTCTACACGACTAAGAAAGATCTGTGTCATTTATTTTTTGTTATTTATAATATATTTTGTCATTTATTTAGATGTTAATCTAAATGCAGTGGTTTTGCCTCTAATTTAAATGGCTGTACCTATAATAGAGAAAATAAACATATTGTTCTTGTACTCATATTATCATTCATTCTTGTCCCTTGCTTAAGGTGTAAACTAAATATATTAAAAAGGCTTTCAGAATCAGCCCATTTGCTTGTAAAACTTCGGCAATCAAAATCGACCATGAAGAATCAATATCGGTGCTACATGCTAATTTTTCTGAAGAAGAACTGTTGAGTGATTTCAGGTGATCTTAAAAGGTTAGTTCACCAAAAAAATGAAAATTCTGTCATTAATAACTCACCCTAATGTTGTTCAAAACCCATAAGACCTTTGTTTATCTTCAAAACACAAATGAAGATCATTTGGATTTAATCAAAGAGCTTTCTGATCCTCCTATATTTACTGGATATGCATTTTCAATGCCCAGAAAGGAACCAAAAACATGGTCAAAATAAGTCAATGTGATAAAAGTGGTTCAATCATAATTATATGAAGCTGCGAGAATACTTCTGTGTGCAAAGTAAACAAAAATAACTTTATTCAAAGATTTATCTATGGAAGGATCAGAAAGCTCTTGGATTAAATCCAAGATATCTTCATTTGTAGATAATTAATGACAGAATTTAAATTTTGGGGTGAACTAAACCTTTAAGCAGCAATGAGCCTCACAAATACTTAAATCTGATTGAGTTAAAATTTGAACTTTATAAAAAAAAAAACTTTCACTGTTATATTGTCTTAACTACACTTTGTTCATTTAGTGCTTTTGTTCCTTTGTTTATTGGTCTAACGGTGCGTTCACACTGGCACGTAGCGAGCGGGGCGAAGCGAGCGTTTTCAATTCATTCATGTGGAAGTTGAGCGTAAACGGTCGCGTGGTGCATTTTGGGATTGGAAGCGTCGCGAAGAAGGCGTTGAGAGCAGCTGAGAGCGTCAAAAGGTTGGGCATTCCTCAACTTTATGCAAATCTCGAGCGCAAAACGCCGGGCGACAACCAATCGCTGCAAAGTAGGCAAGGGAAGATTATGACGCGTGTTTTCGAAACTGATGGATTACTGAGCTGAAATCACATATTATTGACAAAGTCACGCAAAAGTAAATGTACTTTGCATGTTGTTAGTATACGCTACAGTTTATTTTGCAAACCGCCCTTAAAATAAGACAATGGAATGTAAATTGGGTGTGAACATTGGTTTTCAGAGGCGTGCTCTGCCCTAAATTTGACACACCCCAAAGCAGTGGCGTTGTAGCGTTGCCAGCGGCACTGAGCGCAAATTTGACGCTGTAGTGTGAACGCACCGTTTAGAGATAAGCCTGATGTGAAAGTGTCACAAACATCCTGAAAAAGTAATCTTGTTAAAATACATTTCTTAAAATAAAAGTATCGAAAAAAGTATCGTTCGGAACCGGTATCGAATTCAGGGTATCGGTATCGGTATCAAACATTTTGGAACGATACCCAGCCTTAGTCAACACTGCTTGAAGATTAAGGCGGGGCTTAGCAAAGGGGTGGTTTGAGTACACAATTAAGATATCTATAAAATTATTTTGACTAGTCAGAATGTTAATTCTAGATATCTACATTCAAATTCTTCCTAGTCACAAAGCTGAATGCGGATATCTCCAAAGAAAGATCATCCTAGTCGAAAATCTGATTGAGATATCCAGAATTAAATTGCAGATATCTCTAATCAATTCAAGATATCTGCAACTGTAATTCGAACTAGAAGAATTTTTTTTACAGATAAATACAGATTAAAAATGACGAATTAAAGATATCTCCAATTGGATTATGACTAGTAAAAACCCAGTTAGAGATATCTTGAATTATAATTTGCACCAGTGGCAACTCAATTAGAGAGATCTCTAATTACAGTTCTGTCAAGTCAAAATTCATTTATAGATATCTTTAATAACAATTTCTACTAGTCAAAACTCATTTGTAGACATCTGAAAATATTTTCCAATGGAAGAATATGACTAGTCATAAAAGCATTATAGATATCTCTCATGTATATTACGACTAGTCAAATTAACATTGTAGATATCTTGATTGGAATTATGACGAGTCAAAACAGAATTATGACTAGTGTGGCAAAGAGTATTTAATGCTAAAACGGCTTGCCATAGAAATGCTCAGAAGTGACGAGAGGAGTTGAGAAAAGCAATGTTCCTTTCCAGCGAATTTGATGATCAGTGTTTGTGTACATTTCTAAGCCTTATATAACAAAGATAGTGACGTTTCATTGTCGGATCATTGTCAGATTGGGTCACATTGATCTTCAAATGTAGATAAGAAACACACTTAAACATGGTTGTAGTTATTGAATATATCTTTACATGTATATCTGATGTACAAACGAAGGGTCATGAAATTATACACTATATATATATATATATATATATATATATATATAGAGAGAGAGAGAGAGAGAGAGAGAGAGAGAGAGAGAGAGAGAGAGAGTCCAATAATTTAATCTAATGAAATTAAACTATTATACTTGATTATACTATTATACTTTAATTTTAATTATTTTTTTTTATTTCAACAAACTCTATTGCATTGCTGAGTGTGCCAAATAAGAAAGAATGTAGATAAACACAGGCCTATACCGTATAAAATAAAGTCAATAAAACAAAGACACTGTAAAATACTCACTCAGCCTTTCTAGATGCTTTGATCACTGGCAGCAGCCTCAGGAGACATTCTTCTGATGGATCAAAATTACTCAGTTTAAACTCATCCAGCTCTTCTTCTGAGTTCAACAACACAAACACCAGAGCCGACCACTGAGCAGCAGACAGAGACACTCCAGAGAGACATTTGGCTCCAAATAAATCAAGTCTATCTCCTCTGTTTAGGTATGTCTGGACTTCCTGCTCTAGTGAGCGATCATTCAGTTCATTCAGACAGTGGAACAGATTGATGGATTTCTCTGGAGAGGGATTCTCTCTGATCTTCTGTTTAATGTATTCAGCTGTTTCCTGATTGATATCAGAGCTGCTTACTGTCTTTCTCAGGAGGCCTTGTAAGAGAGTCTGATTAGACTCTAGTGAGAGACCTAGAAGGAACCGGAGGAAAAGGTCCCAGTGTCCGTTCTCACTCTGTAAGGCCTTGTCCACTTCTCTCTTCAGTAAACTGGTCATTGGTGACCTGAACTCATTCCTCAGTCCTGTGTTTTGTTCAGAAAAGGACAGCAGCTTGAATAAAGCAGCAAGAAACTCCTGAATACTCAGATGAACAAAGCTGTACACCTTCCCCAGCTGCAGTCCAAACTCCTCTCTGAAGATCTGGGTACAAACTCCTGAGTACACTGACACTTCTCTGACATCAATGCCGCTCTCTTTCAGGTCCTTTTCATAGAAGATCAGGTTCCCTTTTTCCAGCTGTTCAAAAGCCAGTTTTCCTAGAGACAGAATAGTCTTTCTAGCCTGATCAGGATTGATTTCATATTTCCCATCATACTTCTGTGTCTTCAGTTTGGTCTGAAAGATCAGGAAGTGTGTGAACATTTGTGTGAGAGTCTTGGGAATCTCTGCTCTCTCTGCTTTACCCATCATCCTCTCTAGAACAGCGGCTGAAATCCAGCAGAAGACTGGTATGTGACACATGATGAACAGACTTCTTGATGATCGGATGTGTGTGACGACTCTATCAGCCAGACTCTGATCATTTATTCTCTTCCTGAAATATTCCTCCTTCTGAGGGTCGTTGAATCCTCGTACCTCTGTGACCTGGTGGACACACTCAGGAGGGATCTGATTGGCTGCTGCTGGTCGAGAGGTGATCCAGAGGAGAGCAGAAGGAAGTAGATTCCCCTTGATGAGGTTGGTCAGCAGCACATCCACTGAGGCTGATTCTGTTACATCAGACAAGCTCAGATTGTTTTGGAAATCTAGACGTAGTCGACACTCATCCAGACCATCAAATATGAACATGACTTTGTAGTCTTCATAATCTGACGACTTAAATTCTTTGGTTTCTGTGTGAAGGTGGTTTAGAAGATCCACAAGACTGAGATTTTTCTGTATCAAGTTCAGCTCCCTGAAAGGAAGTGGAAATATGAAATGAACATCCTGATTGTCTTTTCCTTCAGCCCAGTCCAGAATGAACTTCTGCACAGAGACTGTTTTTCCAATTCCAGCGACTCCTTTAGTCAGCACAGTCCTGATGGGTTTGTCTTGTCCAGGTGAGGGTTTAAAGATGTCATTGCAGTTGATTGGTGTTTCCTGTGTCTCTGGTCTCCTGGACACTGTCTCAATCTGTCTCACCTCATGTTCATTATTGACCTCTCCACTGCCTCCCTCTGTGATGTAGAGCTCTGTGTAGATCTCATTCAGACGTGTTGAGTCTCCATGATTGGACATTCCTTCACTGATTCTCTGATATTTGTCCTGGAGTCTGGATTTGAGTTTTTGTTGATACACAGGCATCAGTTCTGAGCAAAGGAAATAACTGTTGTTATCGGCAGAGCAATATTTTAGAAATGTATTTTTAGGTTTGATATGTTAGATGTGTCGTGACATTCAGGAACATTAGCGACTGAAGACAGAAGGTTGATCATAAAAACACAGGCTATAATCTGCTGATCCAGAGCTCTTACTGGTCTGTAGTGTGTTAGCGAGGTCTGTCTGCTTCATCTTCCTCAGGATGAGCAGTGTGATCTTCAGAAGCACCTCTCTGACTCTGTTATGACCCTCATCATCATAATGGTCTCTTTCAGAGCATTCTGGGTAATCTGGACTCAGTAGTCTCTTAAAACTCTTTAACTCAGAGACGATTCTGTGCTCAATCTCCTGAAATCATAGTAAATATTCAAACAATAAACATCCATTCAGTCTCAGAGAAGGTGAACCAAAGGATCAATACACAAGAGTTAGAGCATGAATACTTATAAACATCACTGAATTATTCACATCTGATAATAACTTCCACTGTATGCTCAAACATCAGCGTCTACAGATACTGAGGTTAAAAGAGGGAGTTTGACTGGATTGTCTGTTTGCTAGATTGATGTTCATCTTTGTGCAGCAGTCAGGTTACATATGGATTCATCTTCTCTACTTTAGTAACCTAATATCTTACGTGTGTTAGAAAGTAAATGTGACTATTCCAGAGACGATTTTACAGATAATTTTTTAAATAATTTTACCCAGAGGATTATTGTATTGGGATGGACACACACAAAACCAACCTTGAAAATGGAGTCTAAGTTCTTCTTTGCTGTTTGTGATTCTGGTCCTTTATGTTTTTGTCTGTAGTTAGACAAATATTGAACATTTTTGTAAAGATACTAATGTATTTAATGCACATCAGTAAATGAATGAATATCATATATTTCTTATACTGTAAACTAAACAACACTTCAGATCAGCAGATGATTCTCCCAAACTGAATTCAATTGGCTCATGCATTGACCGGTCACTCTTCATGGACACAGAGCTGGGTTCAGGAGATTGATTCTGCCACAGACTGAAATATAACAGCAATACAAACTGTTTCTGAAAATCTCACACTGCTCTGACAGAAACACATTTACTGTTTCAAACTCCCATTAATGTTGATATTTCACTTGAGTAGTCTGTTGTGACGTGAGAGTTAAAAGATTAAAGTATTATTTTCATATAAATAAAATGAATCTGCCCCATGTGCTTTTTTTCATTCATGCATTATAGACATTTTTGAAAGATCCATCAGTTGTTTTTTCCTCACAGACACATCGATGTGTTCAAGTAAATCTGACTCACCTCCTGAATCTGACTGAACATGAAAATGCTGTTGTAGTATACATTTATTGTTTCTGAACATAAAAAATGCGGAACATTTTAAGTTCTCTCACCTCTTGACAGTCTTTATCTTTGTTTCATGTTCATCAGAGAGATTCATTCTGGAGGCCATGGTTTCATCTAAAAGCAGATCCAGATGTTGATCCACAGAGTGAGTTATGAATCATCTCAGAAATTAATTTCCTCAAATCCAGCTCTGTCTCAACAGTCAGTTCACAGTAATGACCTGCACTCATGAAAACAATTCCATACTGACATTATCTACACAGAATCAAATTATTCATAAACAGCACAACAAATTCAGACAAGCACTGTGTTAAAATGAAAGTAAAGGTGCAATCTGACGATTTACAGAAGTTTTCTCTTCTAATGCTATTTAACTACTTTCAAAATATCTAAAACTGCTTAATGTTGTACTTTATGTTAATGTTTCACTTTAAACCAGTCTCAGGATTGATTTTGTCTATCAAAGATGATTGTGAAATTGTGATACTCACTGTGTTTTTCTCTCTTAACGTAGTTCACTTCCTCATATGACAAAACAGATCCTGCTGTAATAGTTTCACTTTCATGTGTCACCTGACAAGGAGGAGTTTGAGTCTCCTAATATTGAATCTTTATTCTTATTATTCCAAGTTAAAACACCTGAATATACTTTCCTCACAGCTGTACTTTGGGTGTTGTTAAACTGAACTGCAACACTGAAACCACTGTTAATTTTCAATAATAAGTTTTGTATTAAAGAAATAAAGTCAGACTGGTTTGTAACAAGTGAAGATGCTGAGATCTAGAGAGATCTGTTAGTGTTTAATGTTCTGTTGCTGATGTTTTATTCATTTATTTATACAGTAAATGTGTTTGATCATAATAATTCAGGAACACTTGTAAAATAACAGTGTTATAATAAGGAGAGTTTACGTAATTTATGTTTTTTGGAAGCTATTGTTGACAGTCATTTGACCATTTTATCATCTGACATTTTTATTAAATTACAGATATTTTTTTGTAATTTTACATACATTTGTGTCTTTTAGTAAAACAGAAAAATGCAGTAGGTTTTATGTATAAAAATGTGAATTACTGCAATTTGTCATTAATGCCAATCATTTTACAGACTTTTGAGTACAATTTAATTATTAGAGGCATCAGCAATAATCAAAAGATGAACATTTATTCATAAGCACTTAGAAAAATGTTTATTATTTAATTATTATTTTTTTCAGCTTATGAATAAATGTTAATTTATTGAACTTATTAATAACAACAGCTTAAGTGGCGTAGAGCATGACGTGGTCTTTTTGACGTGATCAAGTTTGAATCCGACTTTTTCCAAACAATTTTTTCTCCCTTTTCAAATCCCATTACATCAGAAAAAAAAGCCTTTATTTTCAATAAAAATTAAGAGATAATTGAAAAATTGACAATAAATATTGGCTAGAGTTGGGGTAGGTGTAGGGAGGGTTTTATTATCCCAATAAGGTGGCATCCGTTTAATAATTTGAATTAAATTACAAAATACATTATTATTGCATACTGTTTTATAATGTACCACAATACTGAGGTGTTGATCATTTTCAGACTATTTTGGGTTCATTTTAAGCAAGAAATATAGTCATTTTTAAGCAATGTCTGAGTTAAATAAAAAAGGTTGGGTTGAACATTAAACCTAGTCACAGGGGTTTGTCCATATTTTATTCAACATAGGGTTACATTTTATTTGATTATTAAATGTATTAAGGTTTGTACATATTTTTCATGACAAGTTCCAGTTCAAGAGAAATCCTTTCATCTTAGCTGCCAGCTGCCACTTTCAAATGATTATTAAACAGCAAGCAGCACAAACTATGCAAAAACGCCAGTCCTTTCGGTGCACTCAGTGTCTGAATTCACTCACTTGCTTTCATTCTCTCCTTCAAGTGAACTGTATTAGTGGCCTAATGTAGGGAATAGTGAATGAGGGTATAGGGTTGATTTCAGATACAGTTTGATCAAGGTTGGAGCAAAACTCTGCAGGAATATGTAGGGGAGAGTGGGGACGGTTGCAACGAGGGGCATTTGCAACATGGTTAATCTCTTATGTGTTCAATCATTAAACAAAAAAAATATATGTGATTTATTTGTGATGAAGTAATAAAAAATGGGTTAACATCTTCAAAGTGTGGTGATTCCATTATTTGAAGTAAAGGGTTGTATACAGCTGATTGAAATGTTATCAAAGAACATAAAATAACGAGTAGACAGCAGCTTACAAGCAGATAATAAAATAACATCCTTTAAATCTATTCAATACATAAAAATATAGGCGATTTCATTGTAAATACTGGAAAAAGATGTCTTCAGAAAAGATTCGATGGCATTCTGTTTTCATTATCGCTCGATGTAATACCAATGAAGAAGTGTTCTTAATCACAATACTGCTTTTCCCAGGAATTTGACAGAAACAGCTTTAATTCAGCACATAGAGTGGATTTACAGAGACTTATGTTTACATTCAGCTTGTGTGCAGATTTTGTCAGGCCAAAAAACGGACCGAATTTGCATGGCCTGCTGTAAATTTTGACCAGTGATGAAAAACAAGCTTATGTGGATTCTAGACGTTTAAACAATTCAGATAAGTTAGTTATTTGAACATTTATATTAGATATTTGAACATGCTATTAGATAAACTGTTGCCCTTAATGTTGTTATTTAAAAAATTCACTGGTACTGTTATTGTTTTAGTGATTATGGAAACAAAAAATCATTTTATTTGCTGTCTGTTGATTTTAAATGTAAGTGATTTATGTGTCAGTACTTTTCCAACATTTCCAGCACATTCTAACAATAGCGTGATAATACTGATAACGTGATAAGAAATAGTGTTACATTCCCAAAACATAAACACATAAGACTTTTAATTAGTATCACTGTTGCATATATTTAGATAAATATTTGTTTTTCTTGTAATTCACTGTTCTTGCTATATTTTTTCAAACAAAGAAATTGTTGTTTTTTAAACACAACTAACACCACCCAACTGTTTTTTTCTCTCTATACAGCAGTCGAACAATATCTAACGCTAGTCATGTGTCCAGAGCCCAACTAAAGCAAACACTGACAACTGTAATGGTAAACTAAACAATGATTTTCTCCTTCAGTGATTCTGTTTGGTAACATCAGGTGTCTTCAACAACTCTGTTTTGGGGCCTGAAAACACAAGCTTTTGAACATGATGCCTGTATCATCTCCATGTAAACAAAAAAATTATGTTTTTGCAGGGAGTTTCTTGATCACCAACTATTGGTCTGGCATGCATAACAGTATTCATTAGCATAGTTGTTTTCTTTTTTTTAAACCAGTATTTTTGTTACTTATAATTTTTGTGCAATTTTACTCATTTTGAATGGCGAATTTGTAAGCATCTCATTTGATTAATCCTTATGTGTTGAATTTAAATAATAATATTGCTTGTAATTTGTTGACAATTTTATTGAGTAAATATAGTGTATCACTTTTTACATGATAGTAAAGCAGAACAAGAAATATGAAACAATATACGTAGACATAGACTTCCCTACATGTTTTCTCATTGAATATCCTGTTTCACTCACTTACTACAGTACATGAAGTCAAAAGGGTTGCGATGCTGTGAGATGCCAAAGGAGTCACTCTCAAAAAGTGACTTTTACAGGAAGTAATCACTTTCAGTCTGAACTTGTGACTGAGATACTGAGAGACTCCAGGATGAAGCTGAAGTTTTCTCATCATCACAACAAATTAAGATCAGATTGCAGTTTCTTGCTCATCAACAGATGCAACTGTTAAATACACACAGAACAATCAAACAATTACTTGAACAGGTTTGTGTTTTCTTTATCTCTGTTTATGGTTTTTATAATCTTCCTACCATCATCTTTTAACTATAAGTAATCAAATTTGACTAGAAAAGACAAAACAAAGACGTTACGTGTTTTGTCAGTGAGGAAAGTTATGTATGTAGAGTAAAAGATAAAACAGGAGGTGCGAGACGGATTCAATTTAACTTATTTGTTTTACAGCAATTTTCAAAATACATGCTTCAAAGCAGCTTTAGTAAGCACCTTACAAACCCAAAGGATGACAAACTACACAGTATTAACAATAATGCTGACCAATCTGGTGTTTAATTGAACATAATGTAATAAATCAGACAAATACCTCTCATCCTGCAGCATTTGAAAATCAGCACGACTGTCACTAACAAATATGGAGAAAGTGCCAGAACTGAACTGAGTATGTGGAGAACTGAGATCTGAGACTCTGAATGAGACACTGAAGAAGAGACACACAATCACTTTATCAAGCACCATATCTGAACAAGAACATAAGAAGAAATAAATCAGCTCACAGTTTCATTGACTCTCACCTCTGACTGAGATCCAGCTCTTGGGTGACTCTCCTCTCTCTGTGTGTTTGCAGTAGTAGAAACCCTCATGTGACTTTGAGACAGTAGAGATGATCATCTCTGTAGTTTGACTCTGGATGAGTGATTCATCTTTATAGAAATCAGCTCTGAGGTTTGGTGGGGTTGTAAATTGATATAAACAGCGTAGAGTCAGAGTATCTCCTTCAGTCACAGGATGAACAGGACTCTCCAGAATCACACCAGCTACAGAAACAGAGCAAACATCAACTGACAAATAGTAGGAATACTGTAAGAATGTATCAACAAGAATAATAATACATATTCTCAGATTTGGATTTGTTGGATAGTCTTGTGGATTTGTTGTCATTTAGGAATAATATTGTGTGGGTGATTGAATTGAGATCACATTCTGCTTATATAAATCTGAAACACAAAATAAAGGCTTTGTGAAATGAATAAATACAGAAACTCACAGTGTACAGTCACATTCGCCTAAACGAGTCGTCAGCAATTCAAATCTTTTTCTGTAAGGGCCACACGTCACGAACTACACATTTGCGTAATGTCCGACTGATGACTGCTTTTCCAATCTTGGGGAGTAACGGGGATCCCGGGCAAGATGGCGGATCGGGTGCACTGCACGTTGTGAGATCTGAAGGACTGTCCCAGATTTTCACATGTTACGCTATCCAATCGATATAATATGTTCATTTTTTTTGAAGTAGCATATATCAAGAAAATAATAACTAAATGAAAGAAGGTGCACCATGACTAGGAAGAAGAATCTTGCGTTGTCCCGCAGTAATGAGCCAGTTGACGGCCATGAGTATGATAAGGATAGAGGTTTCCACCGAGAATACTAAAAGAAAAGATCCTTTCTCGCTGGCAAAGAACGCACCAACAGTTAAAAGGAAGGACACTGGGTCAGAGGGTAAAGAAGGAACGAATGCAGTCTTAGAAGCAATAAAGCAGCTAACGGATAAGGTGGATACACTAGGTACTCAGCTACAACAAAATTCCATCATGTTATCCAGCATAGCCAAGGCAGTCGAGTTTAACGCGGCCGAAATCAAGGACTGCAAAACTCAGTTACAGTCTACGGTCCAAGAAGTAGCGGCTTTAAAAAAAGATAACGCGGAATTGATGGAGCGTGTTTTGGAGATGGAGCGATACAAACGCCGGTGGAATCTGAGCATTCGTGGTCTAAAGGAAAAGGAAGGCGAAGACGTTCGTGAGGCAATTGTTCAGTTGCTTGTGAAAATCTCCCCATCATGGTCCTCGATCATTAACCACATCGTGGACTCGGTTCATCGAATTGGTAGACGTGAAGAAAACAAAACAAGGCATGTCATCATTCAGTTTACTCAGAGAATACACCGAGATGAACTGTGGAGAATGACCAAGGATCACGCGATCTGCAAAGAGCTCCGAATCAGCTTCATCGAAGACCTCTGCAAAGCCGATAGGGAGGCCCGAGCTCTACTGTGGCCCAGGATAAAAGAAGCTAGGGATGCGGGGAAGCGGGCATACTTCAGAGGAGGTGCTGGATATATAAACGGACAAAGAATCACTTAGGAGCACACAAGGTATATGAATAAAGGCAGTATTTAAAGACTGAAATGTCTTTTGACTTGTAGGTTTAGATTGGATGGTTTTGTTTGCATTGAATGCAGTCGGAAGGGACAGAGCCTGTTTTGGGCGTTATTTTCTCAATTTTTTTTCTTCAAAAGTATAACTTGTTGGACATAGTAATATTTTTGGCTGTTGCCAATTTTGTTTATGAATAATTTTGTTTTTTCCTGTATTTCACTTAATGCTAGGGGCTTAAGAGAGAACACTAAGAGAAAGAAAGTCATTATTTCTGTTTTGCAAGGGCGAAAAAGCACACTTTATTTTGTTGCAGGAAACTCACTCCAAACCAGAGGATGAAAAATTTTGGGTTAATCAGTGGGGAGACAAAATTCTTTTTGATCATGGGTCCACTAGATCAGCCGGTGTAGCTGTTTTGTTTTGTAACTCACCTGGTAAATTAGTGATTCAGTAATAATGGTCACTGGTTAATCTGTGTCTTGCATATGGATGACCAATATTTTATTATGGTCAATGTTTATGGTTTTAATAATGTAATTCAAAATAGACAGTTGATTTCAGATGTTTCCAATGTCATTGTAAATCTTAAACTCATTTATCCAACAGCTTGTATAATTATGGGTGGTGATTTTAACATGGTTAATGATGAGTGCCTTGATAGATATCCCTCCAGATGTAGCCAAAACTCTTCTTGCAACCCTGTTTTAACAGATTTTTGTCGTACTCACAATTTATTGGATCCTTGGCGATTTAAATATCCGAACACAGAACAATATTCCTGTTTTAAACCAAATAGTGTAGTAAAGTCAAGAATAGATTTTTGGTTAATTTCAGTTTCTATTTTGAATCTTGTTAGTGACTGTGGTATGTCAGCAGCCCCTCTCACTGACCATTCTGTTATTAAATTGATTTTTAAACCTCCTGGTGTTAGCCGACAAAATAAAGGGTATTGGAAATTCAATTCATGTTTATTAAAATGCCAGTCCTTTAATGAGGGTATTAGGGCCATGGTCTCTAATGTGATGTCTGATAATTCAATAATATCATACATCTCCAAATGGGAATTCCTTAAATTTAAAATGAGGGAATATTCAATTTGTTTTGGAAAAACACTGAATAGAAGTAATAGATTATCTGAAATTAATATTATTAAAGAAATAAATGTCTATTATAACAAAAAAATCACCTACATATAATGAAAAACAGAAATTACAAGGTCTTTTAAACAAACTTGATGTAATTTATCTTAATAAGGCAGAAGGGGCTTTCATCAGGTCTAGGGCTAAATGGATTGAGGAGGGGGAAAGGAGTACATCATATTTCTGTCGGTTAGAAAAAAGAAGACAAGAGAGGCTTTCAGTTAAATCCTTATTAATTCAGGGTCAGGTAATTACTGATCAAGCTTCAATTACTAAGGAAGTTGTTTCTTTTTATAATAACCTATATTCATCATCCTTTTCTATGGATGATACAACGTTCTTTTTTGATCATATTAAAAACTTTATTCCCCTTATAAATAATGATTTTGTAGCACTATGTGATGCAGATATAACCTCTGATGAATTGGATAAAGCAGTAGGCAGTTTATCTTTAGACAAATCTCCAGGATGTGACGGCCTTACTGCAAATTTTTATAAACACTTTTGGAGCATACTAAAAGAACCTTTTATGCTTATGTTTGGAGAAGCAACAGAAAAGATGTCATTTCCATCCACCATGAAACAAGGAATAATAACTTTAATTCCTAAGCCTGATAAGGACCCCAAAATATTGGATAACTTTAGACCAATTACATTATTAAACACAGATTATAAAATTATAGCCCTTGTATATGCAAATAGATTGAAAGTCGTTTTACACAAAATTATAAGCGAATCTCAATCTGGCTTTATGAAGGGAAGGTCTATACACAATAATATTCGTTTAGTATTTGATCTTCTGGATTACAGACATCTAATAGAAGATGATGGTTTTATTCTCTTCATTGACTTTTATAAGGCATTTGATTCAATTGAACATCCCTTTATTTTTGATTGTTTAAGATTGTTTGGTTTTGGAGATAAGTTTCGAAACATCATAAAGTCGTTCAGTTTCCTTATCAGGAGGTACTTCACACAGATTTCCCATTAATTGTGGTATAAAGCAGGGTTGTCCTATGTCCCCATTTCTTTTTATTATAAGCACAGAGATGCTTTCCATCTTTATTAAAAACTCAACTATAGCCCCATTAGAGGTACTTGGCCAGTCAGTAATCATTAGTCAATTTGCAGATGATACTGCTTTTTTTTTTTGAAGCAATTATCAGAGGTTCCTAAAATACTACAATCTATTCACATTTATTCTAATGCCTCTGGTTTAAAAATTAATATGAACAAATGTGAATTAATGCCAATCCATCAATGTCTCTTAACTGATGCTTATAACATCCCTATAAAATCAACAGTTAAATATTGAGGAATGCTTATCTCAAAAGATTAATCTGAAAATGAACTTAGGAATGTGTGGAAAACAATAGATATATGTCAAATTAAACTCAACTCTTGGCTGTTGAGAGATATAAGTTTGTTAGGTAGAATATTTTTGACAAAGATGGAAAGTATTTCAAGATGAATATATCCTGCATACACAATTGCTATTTCAAATAGGGCTATCAAAAAAAATAATCAGATTAACTTTGGTTACATCTGGAAAAAGAACCCATTACATGCAAAAAGTACATATGATAAAACAATATAAAGATGGAGGTTTACAAGCTATTGATTTTGATTCTATAAATGGGACCCTTAAAATTAATTATCTGAAATCTCTTTTAAATTAAAACAATTTTTGGTTTCATATTCCCAGAGAGTTATTCAAGAAATTAGGAGGAATAGAGTTTCTATTAAGATGTGATTTTACTGCTCAACGTCTCCCAGTTAAATTATCACAGTTTCACCAGCAAGTCTTGCTATATTGGAAGATTTTATACAACCATAATTTCACACCACACAATATACACCACTATGGAATAATAGATACATTACAGTTAAAAACAAATCACTGTATGATAAGGATTGGATGGAGAAAGGTATTTGGTCAGTGTCCCATTTAATGGAAAAGAGTGGTATTATATCATATGAGAGTTTCTGTATTAAATATTTAATTTGTAATCGGGCTAAATTTGAATCGGTTGTTAAAGCTATCCCTAATTCTATTATTAGTCTAATTAAAGAAACTCTCTTTTACTCTAATACCATGACCTTATGTTTACCTCCACTGGTAATTGAAGGCTGTGATTTCAGAGAAGATAAACTATCAAACAAAAATATTAGAAATATGTTTAATAATATTTCCTATCCTAACTTAGTTAACAGAAATTCAATTGATTATTATTTCCAAAAAGATACCATTCATTCTCCCAGAACTAAATACGTTAAATTTCCTTTATCACCCAAAATTAAAGAAATTCATTTTAAACATATTAAACGGAATATATCCATCCAGTGAGTACTTAAGACTTAGATTTGGATTTGATACTAACAAATGTATATTCTGTGATGATATTGAAACCACAGATCACTTGTTTTTTCATTGTATGTATGTGGATGCATTATGGCTGGATATCCATGACTGGCTTTACCCAAAGGTACGTAACCTTGATAGCTTCACCCTAAAGGACATTAGCTATGGACTTGTAATGAGTAAGAGTAAAGATGATCTTTTGGTAAATAACATCCTCATGTTGGGTAAATTCTATATACATAAGTCAAAATACTAGGAAGTAAAACCAACCTTTTGTGCATTTCATAATGAGTTTATTCTGTATACAAAAGCCCTAAAGGTAATGAAAGGTAAAAATGCAGTAAATTTGTTTTCAATTATTATAGAATATGATTTACAAGAAAAACGCTAGCCCCCCTGCACGTTTTTTTTTTAGGTTATTTTTATTTTTCTTTCTTTCTCTCTCCATTCTCTTTCTATTTTATTGTATGCACCTGTTCTGTATATTGTAATATAATGATGTTTTGATATTGCCAAGTTGTTTGTACATGAATGATTGTTCAATAAAAAAATAAAAAATAAAAAAAAAATCTTGGGGAGAGTAACGTTACAACGGGGGATTCACCAAACGCTTGGTTTTAAAAAAATGGATCAGTGGACCCAGTTTATTTGGACCGGCTTGCTCCTCTGAACTTCTACCTGTAAGTATGATTAATAATTGATGATTGTATTTTCTAGCGATCGTTCAAAATACGTCTTTGTGTGCGTTATGGTGTGTAACAACAACCCCGCTCATGTCTTGGTAACCGGTTAACTTGCGTTCCCTTTTGAGAGCTACACTCGATGCTGCGCTTGCTAAAGCGCTATGGGAACGTCTCTATTCGTGACCAGCTGTGAAAGATGTGTGTAACACGTCAACAGAGTTGACCCGGAGGTATTATAGCCTCGGTTGATGACGTCATCAGAGCGCACCGTGACACGTAGGCTATAAATAGATGAGCCGCAGGTGCATCGTCAGGTCTTTTGTCTTCAGATCATTCTGTGCGTGTGTGTGGCAAGAACTCTCTTTCTCTCTCTCAAATCATTCTTGATCTTGTTAGGAGTTAGTTTTCAGCAGGCAGTGTGCAGAAATTTTAAATCTCATTTCTCTATCTTTCTCTCTCTGCTAAAAGAGTTTATAGAGTAAAATGAGTCAACAAAACAATAAGCGTTGTGTTCCTCCATGCTCTCGCCCTATGACTGAGCTGGATACACACGATTATTGTTTTGTTTGTTTGGGGGAAGAGCATGCAGTTCTGGCGTTAGAGAAAGGCGGCTGCGAGCATTGTGACCTGCTTACTGTCAAAATGCTTCGTGCCCGTCTGAACTATTTCCAGTCTGCACCCACATTAACATCGTGGGGCTCGCATATGGATTTGGTTCACGAGCAAGAGACGGGTCCGTCCCTTTCGCTTGCCGTGTCACCAGATCCGCACATTCCTCCTCGTGATATCGAAGCGCGCTCCGGTGCTTCTTCGGTTCACGAGGGGGATGAATTCTCTCTTGGTTCGTCAGACCACGAGCAACCACCTTCTGAATATTCCTCTCGCGGAGGTAAATCCACTGAGGAATTGATTGAGGTGATTACTCGTGCCGTGGCCAGGTTGCAGCTTGACTGGCCACGCGAACAAGAGACCCCCAAACGCAGTAAGCTTGAGGATAGGTTTCTGTCCGGTGGCAAAGGGGAGAAAGCTCAACATCAGTTTCTCCCCTTTTTCGAGGACCTCCATGACGAGCTGTCTAAGTCATGGAGTAAACCTTATACTTCTCGTGTGTTTCTGCCCTCGACGTCGACTTTTTCGACTATCGTGGGTGCAAATGCACGGGGGTATTCGGAGATGCCCCGGGTTGAAGAGACGCTTGCGAGCTATCTCTCACCCGCGTCGGCAACTTCGATGAAGAAACCTACCCTCCCCACTAAACCATGTCGAATTACATCAACTTTAGTGGGAAAAGCTTACCAAGCTGCAGGTCAGGCTGGTGCTGCTCTGCACACAATGTCTGTGTTGCAAGCGTACCAGGCTGACCTTTTGAAGGACTTGAGTGTGGGCAGTACCATCGACGAGGAAGCGTTCTCGGAGCTTCGTCGAGCCACAGACCTGTCTCTCCGTGCGACCAAGCAAACGGCCCGTGCTATCGGTCGCTCAATGAGTGCTTTAGTCAGCACGGAGAGGCACCTGTGGCTGAATCTAACAGGAATTAAAGAAAAAGATCGTATATTCCTGTTGGATTCCCCTGTTTCTCCCTCTGGCCTATTTGGCGACTCTGTTAACTCAGTAGTCGCCAGATATAAAGAGGTGAAGAAACACGAGGAAGCATTCGGCCAATTCCTTCCTCGCCGCACTCAAGGGGAGGGGCTGTCTGCCACCCAGCCTCGCCCCGGTCCTTCAAAACCTAGGGAAGTCCAAAAGCTGAGCGTGGCTGAGCGCGCCCCCCCTCGTGGGAATTGGAGGGTTCGCCACGTTCAGCAAAATCCCAAGCCGGACCTCAGGACTTTCATTAACAAAAAGAAGAAGTCCTAAAGGTCCGGCAATCAGTGGGGTAGCCCCCCCTCGCGGAAGGGGGCGCAGTTAGATCTTGTCGCCCCTTCCTAAATAACATCATAAAACTCTCCTTCCCCGCCACTTCGTGTGTTTCGGGGGGCAGAAGTTTCCAGTGAAATGTTGGATGTTCCGTTGCTTCCAGCTGTCATCCTGGACGCGGAACATCTGACACCCCCTCAAAAGGAAGTATCAAAATTATACCACTCTCAGAGAGTCTGGCAGCATGAAAATCTCTGTCAGGCATCTCCCTTTGGGTGCTAAAGACAGTAAAATACAGAATTCAATTCTATTATCATCCTCTGCGTTTCAACGGCGTGGTTTCTCACTTCCGTGAAACCGGAGTTAATGCACGTATTGTCACAATAGCTACAATCTCTTTTTGAGCACAGAGGCCATATAGCATGTTCCTCTGCCAGAGAGAAAGTCAGACTGTTACAGCAGATACTTCCTGGTTCTCAAGTAAGATGGGGGACTGCGTCCAATCTTAGATCTTTGAGGCTTAAACCATTCAGTCAAAGCACTCAAGTTCAGGATGTTAATTTTCAATTTGGTTGTGAAACAAATTCAACATTGCGTTTGGTTTGTCACAATCGATCTGAAGGACGCACATATATATATATATATATATATATATATATATATATATATGTAGATATATTTCTTTCATAGAAATATTGCCAAATCACAGGAAATTCCTGAGGTGCGCTTTAGGGGGCAAAGCGTTCCAATTTCGGGTTCTTCCTTTCGGCCTAGCCTGGTCACCCGCACATACACAAAATGCATGGATGCAGCGCAGGGCTCCATTACGACTCCTGAGCATTCGCATTTTGGACTGTATAAACAATTGGTCAATTCTGAGCACAATCGCGAGAGATGGAGATCCATCACGAAATATCGTGTTAGCTCACATGATTTTTCTAGGGTTGAGACTCAACACCAAGGAAAGTGTTCTTTCTCCTACCTTGAGAATTATTTATTTCAGAATCTTTTGGGATTCGGTTACGGTGTGGGCGCAGCAGCTTCCCGCTCGAATCGAGACCATTCAGTAGACCATGACCAAAGTCAGGCCAGGCCAAGAATGCACTGTGCGTCAGTGCCAACAATGTTAGGTTTCATGGCATCAGCATCCACGGTGATTCCCTTGGTGCTGTTGCTCATGGGACAGTTTCAGTTGTGGTTAAAAGCCGAAGGATTTTATCCAAGAGCCAATCCTTTAAGGCAAATAAAAGTGGCGCGCCGTAATGGCTTCGTACACTAACTATGTGGTTCAGACCCCGGTATTTTACTTTGGGTCCCACTCTAAGGGCTCCTTGTCGTCGCAAAAATGCTAACGACGGATGCCTCCCTGATGAGCTGGGTAGCGGCCTTAAGTGGTCGTCCAGCTTAAGGGGCACGGGAGGGCCGTCAGCTCGTTTGGCACATCAGCTGCCTCGAGTTGATGGCTATATTTCTGGCTCTGAAATATTTTCTCCTTCAATTAAGAGACTGTTATGTCCTAGTGCGGGTGGACAACACAGCAGCAATCTCTTACTTAAATCACCAGGGAGGTCTTCGCTCTCGCAACCTAACAGGATAGCGAGACAGATTTTTTCTCTGGGCCCAAGGAAAGTTCCTGTCACTCAAGTCAGTATACATTCCAGGGCACCTGAACGTGGGAGCAGATTTACTGTCCAGACAGACACTTCCATCAGGGGAGTGGAAACTCCACCCAGAGATAGTGAATCAGATCTGGAACAGTTTTTATCAGACGGAAGTGGACCTCTTCGCCTCTTTTCAGATAGCGCAATGTCCCCTCTACTTCTCTCTAAGTCACCCAGCTCCCTTGGGTCTGGATGCGATATCACACACATGACGCAAATTGCGCCTGTATGCGTTTCCTCCAGTCTTTCTCTGCTCCCAGGGGTTCTAGCCAGGGTTCGCCAACAAGGGATTTGCCTCCTGTTGGTGGCATCATGTTGGCCGAACAAAGTATGGCTCTCAGAGATAATATCTCTCCTCGTCGGCTCGCCATGGCGATTCCGCAGAGGAGGGACCTTCTATCTCAGGCGGGGGGAATGATATTCCATCCCAGGCCCGACCTGTGGAATCTTCATGTTTGGCCCCTGAGGGGAACCAACTGAGGGACACTGGGCTTTCACCTGCCGTTATTGAGACCATCCTAAGTGCTAGGGCTCCCTCCACTAGGAAAAATTATGCCATCAAATGGGGACCTTTTGAAAGGTGGTGCGCAGAGCACAATGTAGATCCAGTTAACTGCCATATTGCTTCAGTACTGGACTTAATGCAAGGTAAGTTATTAACAGGCACATGTCCTGTTACTCTTAGGGTTTATGTGGCCGCTCTTTCGGCTTGCCACGCCTTAATTGACGGTGCACCACTCGGGAGACACCCTCTGATCTCTCGCTTCCTCTGCGGAGCCAGACGACTGAGGCCTCCAGTTAAGACCAAGATCCCTTCCTGGGACTTATCTAACAGTCCTGGAGGGTCTGGTTGGACCCCCCTTTTTGAACCTTTGGAGTCAGCGTCTGATAAACTTCTGACTTTTAAAATGGTTTTTCTAATGGCAATACCTCTTTAAAGAGAATTGGGAATATGCAGGCTCTGTCTATCTCGTCATCCTGCTTAGACTTTGCCCCAGGAATGGTGAAAGTGATTTGCATCCTCATCCTGATTATCTGCCCAAGGTTCCATTCTCGGCTGGTCATCCGGTCATTCTTGAAGCCTTCTGTCCTCCACCGTTTTTTAACGCCGGAGCAGCAGGTATCTCATAGACTGTGTCCAGTCCGTGCTCTTCAGGCTTACGTCCACCGCACTAGCCAGTGGCGTAAGTCAGAGCAACTTTTCATCTGTTATGGCATCCATAACAGAGGGGCAGCTGCCTCCAAGCAGACTATGTCTCATTGGGTTAGGGATGCTATTGCTCTTGCCTATGAGGCGCGCGGTCAAGCTTCGCCTATAGGTCAAAGGGCTCACTCCACCAGAGGGGTCGCCTCGTCCAATGCGTTGGCAAGGGGCCCTCCCCTGCTACAAGTTTGTGGTGCGGCAGGCTGGTCCTCTCCGCACACATTTATAAGATTTTATAGTTTGGATGTTCATGCCACTCCGGGCTCTCACGTCCTTGAGTCGACATCGCAAGCTAATGTCTAGGCCTCCTTGCGTTCTTGTGAAACACACCTGCACAGCCATAGGGGTCCAGACATGTTCAAGCACGGCGGCGTGGGTATTCTCGTTCCCATAGCGCTTTAGCAAGCGCAGCATCGAGTGTAGCTCTCAAAAGGGAACTCTCTGGGTTACTTTTCAGTAACCTTGTTCCCTGAGAGAGCGGAACGAGATGCTGCGCTATCATGCCGTGCTGAAGATGTCCAGCAGGACTGCTCTTCAGACAAAATATCCTGACGATGCACCTGCGGCTCATCTATTTATAGCCTACGTGTCACGGTGCGCTCTGATGACGTCATCAACCGAGGCTATAATACCTCCGGGTCAACTCTGTTGACGTGTTACACACATCTTTCACAGCTGGTCACGAATAGAGACGTTCCCATAGCGCTTTAGCAAGCGCAGCATCTCGTTCCGCTCTCTCAGGGAACAAGGTTACTGAAAAGTAACCCAGAGAGTTTCTGTAGTTCTGTTGTTCAGCTGTGAGTTCAATGTAGTCTAAAAATGGTGACTGATGCAGCTTGACTGTCTGTCTGCCTTATTAGTTTAAGTAATGATAATGATAAACGATGGCTTAACGCAGTGTTATACATTATACAATGTTGAAGTTCACAACATGGAGGTGTGCCCATTTCGCTTACAAAAGCAAATTGCAAGCACTTTCCACATTTAACATGACAACCACTGAGAAACGTCCTGCTCCAGTCGTGCTCGCAAAACAGTTTCTTGTCGATGTGCCACTTCAACCGTTTCATCGTCAGACTCCGGCTCGAATTGATAAGGTAAAATCGAGGCTATCTTTTCTATGCATTAACAGGTCTCCACAGCTGTCATTCAGTTATGACAATGGGCGTTTCGTTTTGCGCTGTAGCGGTAGACCAGGACCAATCATGCAGGACTGCACCATCTGACCAATCACAGCGGTGAGGGCTCACTGAAAGGAGGGGTTTAGAGAGACTGATTCTTCGAACTGCTTCACACGAGTCGTTTACGAATCATTTAGAAACGGGGTAAAATTAAATCTAATTTTTGGAGAAAACTAAAGTGTTTTTTGAACTTGCATACATGTAAACCTGTTTTAAGAGACTATTACAACAATATTAACTACCTTTAAAATAATAGGGGCACTTTAAAGGATCCACCTCGTTTGCTTTTGCTGAGGTGACTGAGATTGTTGTGCGGTTCACTGCTTTTTTTTGGACTTCACTCTGATCCAGTATTTTCCCTATTCTCTCCCCCCTTTTTGACGTTGTTGTATTGAAATGGTCAACTCATTCCTAACTTTACAAAGGGATTGTGGTCCTCATCCCATTGTATAAAGCAGGGGTGGGGAACCTTGATCCATGAGGGCCGGTGTCCCTGCAGAGTTTAGCTCCAACCCTGAAGAAAAAGATACCAACCTGTATCCTGAAGACCTTGATTAGCTTGTTCAGGTGTGTTTGATTAGGGTTGGAGGTAAACTATGCAGGGACACCGGCCCTCAGGGATCAAGGTTCCCCACCCCTGGTATAAAGCTTCTGACCAGTTAGGTTCCTTGTTTCAGTGATACTTAGCGTTGACTTGTTCTTAGGTCTTGTTCTCTTCTTGATCTTAGATTTATTTATTTTTTCATTTTTCTTATGTCGTTGTCTATTATCTCTTTAAATTGTAGAGGGCTACGTAATATTCTTAAGCGTAAGGCGATTTTTTTTGTATCTTAAACGTTTCAATACTGACTTTTGCTTTCTACAAGAATCTCATTCAACTGTACAAGATGTAAACTTATGGAGGTCACAATGGGGATTAGAAATGTGGATGTCTCATGGAAATGAACATTCTGCAGGAGTTTGTATTTTAAAAAATTATTTCAGAGGAAAGATTTTGTTTATTGACTGTGATGCTAATGGGCACTTTATTTTACTTGCTTTATAATTTGCAAATTTGACTTATGTTATTGCCAATATTTACGGATATAACTCACGTAAAGATAATACGTTTTTTTTTATTATTATTATTAAATAGGAACACGTTTAAATCATATGTTATCTAAATTTCCAAACTCTCCCTTCATTTTTGGTGGTGATTTTAATGTAGTTTAAAATAATACCTTAGAAAGATGCCCCCCCCAGCCATCTAATACTAATTCTGATTATTTATTATTTTTTATGCAAAAATTTTCTGCTGTTGATGTGTGGCGAGAAAAGCATCCCTTGCAAAAAGTCTATACTTGGAACAATAATTCATTTACCAGTCAATCCAGTTTTGATTTTTTGTTAGCTTCAACAGAACTATCAAATATTAGGATGATATATTTCCCTCTCTGTTTTCTGATCATAAGGCTATTTTTATATGTGTTACTTTTGTATCTTCTGGGCCCAGTTTTTCAAAAGTAATCCACTAGGATTTTGGATAACGGATTGGATCAAATCTTGAAAATGTGTTTTTCAAAAGAAAAAATGGATTACATAATCGGATTAGATCACGTAATCCAATCTTGGTTTGGATCCGGATCAAACCTTTAGTTTGGGTTTTTCAGAACTTTTTTGTAGGATTTGGATCACTTTGATCCAAAAATTCTGTATTAACCTGATCCCATCAGAAGGGTGGATTAAGCGTGGATTTCATGCCCAAAATGTAATGAAAACTTTAAAAATGTATCAAATAATACTATATTTGATCATGCAGTATCTTACAAGATATCCTATTTATTCATAAGGTTTTAATTTTATTTGTTCATCCGTCAGGCTATAGTGATTAGGTAGGCTTTAACGTATTTAACCTTTCAGTAGGGCTACAGCAAAATAGAAAGAGTTTGGCCTCATAAAATAATCCCCCAAACCACTGTCAAAATTGACCAAAAACAATACATTTTATTCAGTCACTAATTGATATATATATATATATATATTCATCACAATTGAAAATATTTTTGTTTTTAGAATATTTATTAGTTATGCATGCAATGATTACAGAATGACCAAAAAATGCAAAGAATGGCAATCACTGATTTTTGAAATCCAAAACAAATCCAAATCAGAAATAGTGTCTAACTATTGCATGCGTCCCTTGTTGCATGTCCTGTTTGCTCGTTCTGGCAGAATGCAGGAGGTTGGTTTGTGTTGTAGGTCTCAGATGAGTGGACTGCTGGAAGAGAATGGGGTGTTTTTTTTTTTTTTAAATGTGTGTGTTTTAATTTCAAATAAAAATAAACTTATATTGACCCCACACTGGCTATTCTACTTGTTGCTCTTTACATATCTATAGTTCTCCATTGTGATTTCCTATCCTGTTTGAGCACTGGTTATCCAGATTTGGTGATCCTGAAAAGTTCCTATCTGGATCAGATTGATCCAATCCGATGTTGCTTTGAAAAACTGGCTCAAAAGTAAACTGGATTACGTGATCAAGGATCGCAAAATAAAGGATTACTAAATCCGGATCAATTTTATCCGGATTAATCCTTTTGAAAAACCGGGCCCTGATTCCATATCTAAAAGATCCTCATATTGGAAGCTTAATACTTCAATTCTTCATCATAATGAAGTTCAAACCAAAATTGACAGCTTAATTTCCTTTTATTGGAATAAAGCTAATAAAGAAAATATGTTTTGCAGTAATTGGGAACTTCTAAAATGTGAAATATTGTCGGAAATATTGTAGTTTGTTAGCGAAAACTAAATAAATGAATGAAGATCAAATTATGGCTAGAATTACTACTTTATCACATAAAAAAATAGAATATCTTACAGACTCAGAGAGAATTGAGCTTATAGATCAGAAACATAACTTGGAGAACATATATAAGCAGAAGGCTGAAGATGCATTCATTAGATCTCGTCGGAATTGGTTGGAGAAGGTGAGCAGAATTCTGCATATTTCTTTAGGCTGGAAAGGCAGCCAATTAAAATTTCTATTCAGAAACGGTGTATTAACAGAATTGTAACTGATAACTTAAAGGCAATTGCAAATTTTTGTGCCAGTTTTTACAATGACTTATACTCCTCTAAGTTTTGTAAAGAATCGGCCAAAACTTTTTTTGATTCTTTATCAGATATAAAAAAAAATAAGTATTGGAGATTGTAGTTTATGTGATGCTCCTATTAGTCTATGAGAAATTGTTGTCTCTATAAATAATTTAAAAAAAGAACAAATCCCCTGGTACCGATGGGCTTTCTGCAGAAATGTATAAAGCCTTCAATCAAAAATTGGCTCCTTTTTTTACATAAAATGTTTTTAGAGAGTATTGAAAAAACAACACTTCCTCCCTCTTTATGTCGGGGTCTAATAACGTTAATATCCAAGCCCAACAGAGATCCCCTTTTAATTGAAAACTGGCGTCCAATTTCTTTATTGAATACTGATTATAAGATTATCGCCTTAGTTTTGGCAAAGAGGTTAAAATCTACTCTTAATAATATAATTGATGAGTGCCAATCCGGATTTATGTCTCAAAGACATATTTCTAATAATATTCGCCTGGTCTTAGATTTGCTGGATTACTCAGAATTGATCTCAACTGACAGTTTCATTCTCTTTCTCGATTATTATAAAGCTTTTGATTGTTTAGAACATGATTTTATGTTACAGGCCATGCACAGATTAGGTTTTGGTAGTTTTTTTGGCAGTATTAAGATGCTTTATCATAAAGGGAATAGTTCTATCCGGCTTACTAATGGCACTTCTCCTAGATTTTCTTTAAAACGTGGGGTAAGGCAAGGTTGCCCCATCTCCCCGTATCTTTTTTTATTAGCTACACAATTTTGATGTTTTCATATTAAAGAGAGCCCTGTGAAGGGTATCTCTGTTGCTGATTCCCATCAAAGATAATGTCAAATATTTAGGAATCAAGATAATGAAAGATAGTAAACTAAGATGTCAAGAAGTTTTAAGCCAATTATAGAGAAAACAACAACAACAAAAAAAAAATGTTTAATGTTTGGTTATTGAGAGATCTGTCATTGAAAGGTAGGACTTTGCTTACTAAAGCGGAGGGTATTTCTAGATTTTCTTATGCTGCTCATTCCTTATTTGTAGATAGACCAACCAGCAAGTTGATTGATGTAATGCTATTTAAATTCCTTTGGAAAAATAAAACTCATAATGTTAGAAAATCTGTCATTTTAAATTCTTATAATAAGGGTGCATTACATTTTATTGACTTTAATTCTCCTAATAACACCTTAAAAATAAATAGGCTAAAACGCTTTCTCCACAATCAGTCTTCTATTTGGAATGTAATTCCTCGATATGTCTTTTCACAGTTAGGTGGTATTAATTTTTTATTGATGTGTAATTATTCTGTTAATAAACTCCCTATTAAACTTTCTAGATATCATCAGCAGATGCTTTTGGCTTGGAAACTTATTTATAAGCATAATTTCTCGCCACACAACTTCTTTATTTGGAACAATTGTAATATTCTGCATAAGAAGAAATCTTTGTAAATATATGTAAATATGTAAATATACTAATTGTAAACCCCACTTTAACATCTTTAAACAAGAACTGCAATTGTATTTAAATACAATATCTACCTCTGTAAACAAAAAAGCTTTAAAAACGTCTTGAATTTGTGCTATGTTTGAGATTTACTAAACACGACTCATTTCTCAATTCGGTGGTGTTTTATTAACTAGTTTTCTGGATCGAGCAAAACATTGTTTTCTGGGTAATATATTACAATAGGTTTTGTTTGTTAAAATTAATGTATTAACTAACATTAACTGTGAACAATACATTTATTAAACAGTTTTTAAGCTTTGTTAGTATTAGTTAATAAAAATACAGCTAGCATTGACCCGCGCATCACTGGCCACATTGTTAAAACACAGGTGAAGTACATTCATATTCAAATCATATAACAGACTTTAAGCATTTAGAATAAGGAAAAAACAGGCTAATAACCAAAACCTGCAAATCGAACAGAGTAGCTAAACATCCGTGTCGTAACCATAGTCGTAACGAGACATTTTGACTTTTGAAAATCCTCCATTCCACAGTTTTCTGTTTGTGTAGCTGCAGTTCCTCAGGGTGAGCCCAAGCGCAATTAATAGGGGCTATGTCAGTCCAAATATTAAACATGCGGGTCAGGAAGCGGGTCGGGTACAATATCTTCTCTCTTTTTCTGCGGTCCGAGTTGCGGGCGGGTTAGTTGAAAACGTCGGTCAGGTTCGGGTTGTTTATACATTGACCCGTGCATCACTAATAGTCATTAAAGAAGGAACTCTTACCCCTCAAAATATCATTAAATGCATTTATTTATTTTTTATTATTTATTTTTTCACATCTGACAAGATTTTTTTTTTTTTTTTTTTAATTGGTGCTGTTATTATTTTTCCATTTTCCCTTGAATGTGTACTGGTATTTCAAGTATTTTACATATTGTATTGTAACTTTAGGATTAAAATGACAGAGAAATATTTTTAAAATGACAAATAAAAAGACATTTTTGCTTCCACTTAGCAATAAATATGACCTGAATAAAATGGCTTCATTTAAATATGTTGTATATACACTCACTGAAAATAATACTTGACAAAGACATTATGCTTTTAATCCATTAAATTTGTTAAAACACTCTAAAGTTATGCAATTTAAAACTTTAAAATTGTAATATTTTGCATGTGTGTAGAGAGCATCACATCACATTTGTGTAAATTATTATTTATCAATTATTACTTATTAATATTCATCTCTACTAATACACAGGTTAGAATATTATCACAACGCAATATTGTCCCTTTAAACCAGCGCATAAGTATTATATTCAGAGATCGCTACTGCGCATGTGTCTATATGACATCGGCCAAACAAACCACCTTGCACACGCCTAACAACGTCCAGTATCAAAAAAAGATCAAATTAACAAATATTTTATCATTATCCCACTATTACAACTTGCAAAATGTAATATTTACCGCTGCAAATTCACCTTTATTTATTATTATTTTTTTAAAAGAGGTTCAATATCCAAACTATTTCATTATCCAAAAATCTTAAACTGTCAATTTGTTTCATCTTTTTAATTTATATTGTTAAAGGTTTTGTTTTTTATTTATTTTATTATTTTTAATTGTATTATATACATGTATAATGCTGACATTTTTGTACTTTTGTGCTTTGTACAAAAAAAAAACCTCCAGTATTGGACCTGATTCATCTTCGTCATCGCGCTGCAGTCTGCAGGACCTCTTGATCTTTTCCTGAAACAGTCAGAAGTAAACCTCAGTGCTTCATGAGGCTTCATTTCCCTATCCATATAAAGCATATTACATCTACATACATACCCGAGAACTGCTTATATATATATATTTGTATGTCTGACCTGTTTTCTGTTGTTTGTGTAATTGTGTAATTGTTGAGTCAGAGGAGGAGGTGAAGTTGAGCGCTACTGTGGGCGACTCTTATTGTGAAGTTTGTCTCTCAGTAGACCAGACAAGTGAGCGTGCAGCAGTAGTGCCATGAACGAGTCAAAACCCTTTATCAAACGTCTATATTGTGGATACCTGTATATTTTGGGACATTTTGTTTGTTTATTTTCGTACAGTCTTTCTTTTGCACTTTGTAAATACTACACACCTGTGGATCACCTGAACCTCACTGTAAATAAACATCATCTTGCACCAGAGTGCACTTTACAGTCAAGACATCCTCTAAATTTCTGTGAGTGCAGTTAGATATAATAGAAGTCCCACTGTGAAATCACTGTGTAAGTAATGCAATTATTAGCTTGAAATATACTGTAGTTTCACACTAAAAATGTTATGACAGTTAGTATGTCCAATATACTCATTTATATATATATATAAAAAAATGTTCCCATGAGACTGGAAAAAAAAAATCTAGGCTGAATGAAAATTAAAAACAAAACTCCTTCAGATATGAAACTGCTGGATCAGTGTCTGCATTTGTCCAGGTGACAGTCTTGTTCAGGACGTGTTGTTTTGATTCACTTGTTCGGAGCTTGTAGAGTTTCCACTGTCAAATACTGTACAATAAAGAGAAAGATTAAATACACTAAGATCTGCTTTAATAGAAGATAATTAATGAAAGAATTGACTCAATAACTTACTATAGTTTCTTCAGTTTACAGTGTGGGTCCTTTAGTAGAGCAGAGCGCAGCTTCTTTCCTGTCTCTTCTGGTGTATTACCGTTCAGATACAGTTGTCTCAGGTGTGAGGAGTTTGATCTCAGAGCTGAAATCAGAGCAGCACAGCCTTCCTCTCCAATACTGCAGTTCATCAGCCTGTAGAGAGTGAAGAACATGAATGATCTCTGAGATTGTGTTTAATCTTTAGGGTGAGAGTGTGTTTGTATGAGCACTACTTTTTCTATACACCAGGATCAGCGCTAGAGAGATTTTGATTTGTCAGCAGCTAAAACATCAATTTAAATGCACTCTACCCACATGATTCCTGATTGTGATGCTCAACTTGTTGATACTATATTAGGTATAAACAATAGGTGTTCTCTGAAAACTGTCTGTCATGTGCTTTGATTTATGATATGGGCAGCTTGCTGTGATGAGGCTGTGTTCCCCACACGTGAATATAACATGCTGCACTTTGGTAGTTTACATAAAAAAGAAATCTAGTTAATAAATATCTCTAGTTTTAATAATTTTAAGTTTGGCCAATAACTCCCAGCAGTGATGTGTTTTTGTGTAGTTGATTCTGTGAAAACTCATTTTTTTTTGTTTTGTTTTTATGTTGTAGATTTAAGAAGCAAATGAGAATCGCTAAAATTATTGAATTTATTTTGAGACTAAGGTCGTCTTAATGATTCCCATTTATACAAATATTATTAAATATACATTTATTATTCACAAATATACCCCAGTGACTTAAGACTGGTTTTGTGGTCCAGGGTCACATATTATGTTGGATGTGTACCTTAGAGATCATCACCATGTTTATAATGAAGCAATCAGATTTAAAAACATATTAAACATATAAAACAGATCATTTGTTGTTACTACTGTAAATCCATATTAAATTATTATGGGATCTACTTCAATGCTTTCAGAATCTTCTCTTTTTAAAATGATTTTGTCTCTGTTTTAAATGTTTTATTTAACATATTTTAATGACAGTAGCCTATATTTATTTATTGATTATTTTATTTAACAAAATAAGCAGAAAATAGTATAACTTCGCTAAAGTGATAGTTTTGAACAAGTATTAAAGTATTAAATAATAATAATAAAAGAAACATTAGCTAAAGTATTTATGTGCATTTGCCCCATGTTGGTTAGCCTTATAGCATGTGATTGTGAAACACGAAACTTACTTAAATAATTTGATGGTGAAATTGTTATTTTTGAATGATGCGTCGGCAGCCACAGTACAACAGGTGGAGAGGAGAGAGTTATGGAGCCAATTCAATGAATAAATGGGGATTATTATATTATATTATTTATAGGTATATATGAGATGCATTGCCAAATTATGTTTCTACTTAGTTTGGTTACTTAAAAAAGCATCGTCATTTTGTTTATTTATGGAGTCTAATAATGTTAGCATCGGTATTATGTCTCAAATTATTTGTGTTAAATGTTCTGCCTCTTTCCGAATTAGCTAGCAAAACAGTAACATGGTCTCTCATCCTCGTTGTGTCAGTTAAAAGTTACGTTAGCTGCTAGGTTTGTTGTCACAGTTGTTCCCTGCATGATTGAAAAAGATGGGGACATTTTTTGGCACCTCTTTCTGCAATGCATCACACAAATTCTTAAACTTAACTTATATTTGTTTGAAATATTTTACATTGTCTTAAACCATTTGTTCAATTAAAAAGATTAAATATGTATTTTGCATTGCAATAACTTGATCCTTATATTTTCCTAAACTCTTCTTTCATTTATGTTGCTTTTTTAGGAGACCATCAGATCTACTGGAAGGAGCAGTTCATGGAGCAGGTAAGCTCTTTAGAAGGTGGAATTGAGGTAAATGTTTCAAAGGTTTGTCCATTTAGAGGAATTAAGGTACCCAAAAGTCAGTTATTGAGAGTTGGAAAAAGGGAAAAAAAAAAAATTGCATCCCTTTCTATTTTTAATGACAGATGGGATGCCCTTGTAAATTATACAGCGCTGTTGTACCAGGAAAGAATGATAATCTAAAACATTATAGACTGCATCATGGGACCTTTGGACACAGCCATGCCTTGCCTTGTACTCATATAGATTGTATAGTATACTACAGTATAGTATAGCACTGGTTCTCAGTCCTGGTCCTGGGGGACCCCTGCTCTGCATATTTTGCATGTCTCTCTTATATAACAAACCTGATTGAGATCATCAGCTCATTAGGAGAGAGACCCATGAACTGAACTGACGAGGTGATGATCTCAGTCAGGTGTGTTAAATAAGGGAGACGTGCATAATGTGCAGAGCAGGGGTCCCCCAGGACCAGGATTGAGAACCACTGATGTATAGTAAAGAATACAGTGTGGTTCTGTATAGTACAGATTACAGAACCACACTGATAATGACATTGTATGTTTGTAGTTATATTGCCTGCAATATTCAGTTTTCCTTTATTCACTACCAACTATAGGATCCAAGTACCTCGTGAAGAAGAGACACGTGACTCTGAGATGCCTCATTCAATACATGGGAAACAGTGGGCAAGAATCATCTCTGACTACTATGTAAGTATTGTTTAAAAAGCATAGTTTGACTCTTTTGGGAAAAGCACTTATTCCTCAGATATCAATCTTATGTCTGTCTGAGTTATAGTACGGCGCTGGAGTTGGGGATTGGTTAGCTTGTCTTACACAAATACTGTAATTGGTTGGCAATGGCTAGTCTGGCTCTGTCAAAAGTTCAAAAACACACCTACAAACACCCAAATGTATGTGTAGGAACCAGGGTCCCATTTTTGTCTTTCAGTTGCTTGTGGACTTGATTTAAAAAAAATAAAAAAATAATTTTTTTTTTTTTTTTTTACTGCAGTTTGACAAAAGTAAAATCCTTGTTTTACATTAATGCAGGAGTCGTAATCATCTGATGATAAACTGTAAGAGTGGCATTTTCAGAACTTTTACTAAACCACACCTTTTGAAGATTGTTCTCTGTTGCAACTTATTGTTCTGTTTATTCTCATACAGGGACAAACGGAGAGCAGCGTCCATGAGGATTTGAACATGTGCAGATATATGTCTGTCGTGAACCAGTGGGCATCATCATTGAGGGAAACCCAGTGCTTACTGATCTTGGAAATTTGGCCAGGGCATGTTGCCTGCTTCCGGGAATGACATTTGCTCCGAACCTGCAGTTTCCACCACAACTCTGCAAAACATTTGAGGTTTTCCAAAGACTTTTTGTGGGATTTGACACACTGCGCCCAAAGCCTTCCTCCCGTTTACGTCATTTGTAACGATTATGTAATTTTTAATGTTAAAATGTCTACAACATTAACATTAAAATTGCTAACAGAAACTTGGTGCACCCAATTGTATGTACATGGCAGCTGTTAATAAATGTTGGAAACGAATACCTCTCTTTCCTTATTAAAGTTATGGCAATACTAACTAATTATTTCAAGTGGATTAAATAAATAATTTGTCTAAATTAAGAGTAATAGAGTAAATTAATTAAAATCAAAAAGTAAAATTTTTTATTTTAAATGTTACTTATTTTAACTAAGTATGATTTGGTCAATATTTTGCTCTTTGTCACAATGGTTAAACTCAAATGTTTTGATTTATATTGTAGACTCTACTTAATTTTTTAGCATAGAGTAAAATAAATAATATTTTTACCAAATCAAAATAACAAGAAGTTCACTAAACTTACAAAAAGTAGTTGGAAAATGTTGCCTTAATTTTTTTGAGTTGGATCTAAGTAACAGTTTTTACAGCGTGTAGGTGCAGACCAGAACTGACTTTACCCTGCGCTGATGTGATTTCCGATTTTTGTGAAAAGGCTTATTTCCTTTAGAAAAGAGAAGATGGCGGTGGTAAGATATGGTGTAATTAATATATGTTTATCTATGCTTTATATAACATAATTATGTATATCACAATAGCTTATTCTAATGCAAATTACTTTGTGTTATATCTTGCAGCATTTAGTAATCAGTTTAACGTTACTGTTGTTGACAGACACATGTTACAGTGAGAAAAACTGGCTGGGCAGTATATATTTAACTATTTTATTAACTAAACATGGTTTTTAAAAATAAATAAAAAGTTTATTGCATTAATTCAGATTTTTATTTATTTATTTATTTTTTACTTGGAAATCTGTCAGTCCAGAAGTGAGGGAAGAATACAGAGTGGAGTTTGAGCTCAAGGTGCTCTTGCTGTGGATACATCTACAAAAACACCTTTTTGTGAATAAAGCTGTGTCTGTTTGTTAAATTGATTGTCATTTAGCAGAAAGTTACTAAACACTTGACTAATTTTTCCATTCTGTGGTGTTTTATTAACTAGTTTTCTCTATCAAGCAAAACATTGTTTTCAGGGTAACATACTACAATCGGTTTTGTTTGTTAAAATTAAAGTATTAACTAACATTAATTGTAAGCAATACATTTGATACAGTATTTTAAGCTTTGTTAATATTAGTTAATAAAAATACAGCTGTTCATCATTGTTTGTTCACTTCACAGTGCTTTAATGTTAACAAATACAACTTTTAATTTACTTTAATCTAAGAACAGCTAGTGACTGTGTTAAGAGGCTTTTGCTTCCTAAATATAGTTGTTTTTTATTTTTGATTACTATATTTACTGTATATTATAGGTTTTGTACTTTTTTTTTTATTGTAAAAGACTACAATATGTAAAAATGAGAATATACAATAAAATGTTGAAACAAAATAATAGTAATAAGAGAGAGAAAAAAAGAGAGAGAAAAAAAAAAAAAAAAAAAAAAAAATATATATATATATATATATATATATATATATATATATATATATATTCCTTTCTCTATTTTTCTCCCCTTCATTACTTTTATTTTGTTTATATATAATATAATTATATATAATAATACTAAATATATATATATATATATATATATATATATATATATATATAATTTATATATAATTTATATTTACTATTTATAGGTTTTGTAAACTATAACCTAAACTTGTCGTGGTGATGTCAGTAACCCGCGTCATGCAGGCAAAACCTTTGTTTACACAAAACCTTTTGACACGTCCATTGCTCCAGACTGCAGTGTTAAATTTTAGGAGTAATGTTAAATAGCCACTATAAAATAGCACATCTCAGTTACAAGAATCAAACCCATGAAATAACACTTTGAACAATAAAACCAGAGTATTTATTTGTTTATTTATTTTTGCAATATGATAATTATTGTTTTATAATTACTAGCCAATTATTAGTAGTAGTTGTAGTATGTATTGCTATAAGAGACTGTCGATTTTTTACTATTATATATATTTTTAATTATTAAATATGTTGGTCATCTTTAATGTTACATTGTAATGTAAAATTCAGTTATTTTAGATAAATATGACACTATAGGCGGTTAATAAATCAGTATCAGCCAAAGTCATCTTTGCACAGGTGTATTTATGGGTTAATGTTGATCAGAAGGCAGTAAATGCATTTACACACCACAGTTGTAGAACATAATGTGATTAATGTTTTAAACATAACATTTTGAATAAAGAAATTTTAAATGAATTACAGAATGAAATGATACTTGGAATATAAAAGGATTATCGCTAGAAGGTGGCAGTAAATCATTGAGTTTATGAAGGAGACGTCCAACAGATTCGTTCAAAACTCTGATTCATTCTGGAATAAGAATCAAAAGTCTTTCTCTACTATTGGGTCATTATAAATCACTCACTCAACAGATGCATTCAAAGAGTCATATTCATTCAGGAACGAAGCACCATTCTGTGCGTTATGCTGGAGTCAGTTGCAAAGCGGTTCTGTGTCTTTACTTAAAATGTTTATTTGGCAGAAATATAAAACACCATTTTCTGAGACAGACATCAGTTAATACTGAATATTAATGAAATAAAATCATCATATTGTTTAAAACAAAAGGTATGACTGTTGCTTATTTACACCTAATGGATAGTGGTCTGCAAAATGCAGTGTCCAGTGTGCCGCATGCACTGATCTATAGAGTTCTCCATGGTCACGTACTTTGATATGTCAGCTCAATAAAACAGGCAATGTGCCAAAGATGGGGGTAGCAGTGAGTGAATAAATTAATATTTAGCCTATAAGAAAATAATGAATTGTATTTCTCACACAGGTTGTCAAATTTATGCCTACAGAAGTAAGCCCTGTCTATAGGCTCTGTCCAGTACGGGCTATTATTTGTTATTCTGGTAAACATGTCTCAAAATAAATATCTATTTTTATTTTCCACAGAAGAAAGTCGTACTGTTTTGAAATGACTTAAAGATAAAAGTGACAACAGAATTTTCATTTTTTGGGTCATCTATCCCTTTAACATATATATATATATATATATATATATATATATATATTTTTTTTTTTTTTTTTGTTCGGCAGTATTTTCACACGGTTTTTGTGTTCAATAATATAATAACACTCACCCTAGTTTCTCCAGTTTACAGTGTGGATCCTCCAGTAGAGCAGACAACAGCTTCGCTCCTGAGTCTCCTGGTTTATTACCGCTCAGATCCAGTTCTCTCAGGTGTGAGGGGTTTGATCTCAGAGCTGAAATCAGAGCAGCACAGCCTTCCTCTCCAATACTGCAGCCATACAGCCTGTAGAGAGTGAAGAACATGAATGATCTCTGAGATTGTGTTTAATCTTTAGGGTGAGAGTGTGTTTGTTTGTGTGTTTGTATGAGCACTACTTTTTCTATACACCAGGATTGGCACTATGGAGATTTCAACTTGCCAGAACAAGCACAAGTTAAGAACCTAATTGAAATGCACTTTACCCACATGATTCCTGACACTAGTTCATCATTTTTGTTCTTCAAACCATATAGTACTATATAGACAATAATATAAAAATATTAAGAGTAACATTATAGCAGAGATGTTCACAAGTCTTTAACCTGAAGTCCGAGTCGTATCTTAAGTCTTTGGTCACGAGTCGAGTCTCGAGTCATTTAATGGCTTGCTAAAAAAATCTATTCAAAATCCTCATGTATTGAAACCTTCCTATTTATGAAGCTGTTAGAAAAAATGTATAGACAAAATGTATGATCTGTGATCTGCTTCTTTTAATTTTGATCTTTTTTTAAGAGGTGTTAAGATGTAAGGGTAATGTACATCCAGCCTGTTACTTATATGTTTTAATCCATTACTATGTTCAAAACAGTTTTTCTGTAATCAAATTCTATAATAAGAGTCCTATCGATCATGACACATAAGGAAATATTTGACACAAGCCTCTATATTTTCTTCCAAGCAGAGGTCCAGTGTTGCTGTAAATCTGCAAAGCATCATGGGTAAAACTACAACAGCGGAAAATTTTACAGTAAAATTATATTTTCCTGTGAATCATAGTACAGTATAGTTTTGAGCGGCATTTTCTCTCAGCTGTATTAACCGACGTAATGGACGTATTTTTTGCAATTTGACCTCAGAAAGGTAAAGTTACACATTATTTCTCCATAATTTTTGTCATTATTGTTATATTTACAGTTTTCACTCGTGAAGTTATGCGTCTTTAACTTTCAGAGAGCGTGAGAGAGAAAGTCGACCATGAGAGCGTGAGAGGAAGAGGTGGAAGCGGGAGGACATCCACATTAACCGCTAAGTGTTCGCGTATTATTCCAAAAAGAGCATTACATTTTTATATATTTTTATTAGGGATGTAACGGTATTGTAAATACCGTAATACCGCAATAACAAATTTTTTCGATACTACCGTGGTCGCATGACTCGATAAAACACTTTCATTTTGCCATTAATTGAAATAATCCAGTGAGATTTCTGTGAGATTTCAGCTGGTGAAAATACTAGTGTTCGAATCATTTTGGCCACCACTGTATAAATGTTCATTATTTTTATTCTCACTGATATTAAAAATGATATTGAAAACACTTTTCTAAGTTAGCTTTTAACTCAAAACAAAATCAATAGATATCACTGTTATTTTATAATGCTGTTAACACTTTCTCTGACAAAGCAGCAGTCATGAAAACTGGTTTGTCATGTAATGTTTGACATATACCCTGTACTGGAACTAAAGATTTTATAGTTAAAATCCATACATTTTTAGGTTTATGCAAAATAAAAAATGTTTACAGACTGAAAAATACAAAATTGAAATGTATTGTATGATATTTTTAAATGTATTTTTACATTTTAAAGTCAATAAATGTTTTTTTTTGTGAAAAAAAAAAAAACAGTGCCTTAATTTTAGACTACACACATTTTTTGAAATTGGGGTGAATTTCCCTTTTACGTGACTCTTGTGGGAGGGAGGATTATTATTATTATTATTATTATTATTTTTTAAGCGATTGAGGGGAGCTTTTTTTCCCAAAAAAATGTTATTAAATGTTTGATCATGCTGTGTACTTTAGTTTTTACAATAGGGCAATTATTGAGTGAGCATGAGCACACCGTCTCTGGAGAGCGCAGAAGTGCTGAATGGTTTAAATACTGGCCAAACTTGAAAAGAAATGCAAATTATAAACTTTAGTGACGATGTAAACTGTGACAATTCCTGTTTCAACCGTGCAGTGTGCAGCTCGCTTATAGTGCAGACGCGATGTGGTCATTTAAAGACAGAGAGCTTGCGGAGATTCACTCGTGCTGTTTGTAAAATTACTCCTCACAGAAAGTTTTCTAATTATTTTGTAAGTTATTTAATAAAGAAATATGAATTGTACCTCAACGCAATTGAACACCCTACTGTGAATATCAGTATTTAAGGATAAAAGACTCGAGTTGCTTTTAACATATTCACAAGTCCTTCTCCTGGAGTCGGGTCAAAAGTAATCGTCAAGTCAAGTCTGAAGACTATAAAAATGCAACTCAAGTGCGACTGAGGCCAGAGTTAATTTATCTCTCCCGGGAGTTTATTTGAGTTTACTCTCAAGAGTGTAAATTAACACTGAAGCAGAGTTTATGACATTAAAGTTAATGAGATAATTAGTGATTAATTAAGTGATGATTGATCATTATTGAAGACACCTGATGTTAACAAGCAGAATCACCAAAGGAGAAAATCACATTTTGTAAGCAACCTTTAAAGTGGTCAATGTTTGCATTAGTTGATCTCTTGACCCTTACATTTTTAACTATTTAATTTGACATATTACTCTGCTGTTTTTAAGATTGTGAAGTGGTTTAGAGGGCAGGGAAATGAAGAAAATGAACATCACTGTATTTTTTTTCTCACACTGAATTAGAGAAAGTAGTATTTATGAATGATGTTCTCTCTTATATAAATACTCTTCAAACTGATTAAAATATTCAAGTCTTGGTGCCACTGAGTATTTGCAAATCTGTTATTCATGAACAGGAAAAAGATTTGTCAATTTGTATTTTTGTAATTATTTACCTGTATTGGCTGTATTTTATTGTCAATGAACAGACTGCGTTGTCCAGTTAGTAGCCTAATGCTTAACTGCCAGAGGCGCCGACACCATCACTTGATTTATTCCTCCCTTATAAATGTGGAAACAACTTTACTCAACAATAGGCTACTCCTTCTGTGGTATTTTAAGAGTAAGACATTTTTCAAAACTATTCTAAATATTTATTATATTTGTGTAGGCTATATTCACAATAAAAACAACACTTTTTTTTTTTTTAAACAAACAGCAGCACCAGCTTCACGCATTACTAACCGCTTTGACTTCATTTCTGTCATATGTCTAACAAAAAAGTTATTATTGAGAACAGAGGTTTAGATGTTGAATGGTTTGTTTAAAGTCAACATTAATGTGGTCAGTGTTTCCTTTAGTTGGCCTCAAAAAAGCCAAAAGAAAACATGATCAGGTGGTGTTGGCTGGTTATTAACAATGACATAATTGTTGTGTAATGGCCTGATACACTGATCTCATCCAGAGTCTAAATGTGTGATTGCTAAATTAATTTTATATTGTCGTTAAAGTTATGTTTTAATCTGGTAATATGATGCTTCCCAAAACACTTTGCACATATGACCTGTTCACACACATTCATTAAGAATCAGCAAATGAACCTCAATAATGGTGACAGTAAACAAAATAAGCAAAATGCTTTATGCTGCAGTGCATTCTGGGAGCACCAATCAAAAGTCATCCATGCCTCCCAAAATGCACTGCAATATGAATAAATGAATTGTCTTAGTATTTTCTTTTATACTAACTATTTGCTTTAGTTTTTGCTATTTGTGTTGTGATTTTTTAGTAGCTTGTTTCGTGATGTTCAAAGATCTGTATATCTGAATTTTTCTTTGTTATGATAATGTGCTTTAAAAAACAATGTTATAAAGACAATGACCTAGTGACCAACTAAAGCAAACACTATTCAAAAAATGGTAACCTTCAAATGAAATTCACTAAAACTATGAAAATAAACCTCTGTTAATTCTCAGTGTGAACTTCTGTGTGACAAATAAAGTCAAACTGGGGTGCGTTTCCCAAAAGCATCATTAGCCAACTACGGTCACAACTTCTGTTGAACTCTGTTGGTAACGACTGAACTTGTGACCAAAGTTGGTTTTGGGAAACGCAGCCCTGGTTAGTAATGTGTGAAGCTGGTAATGCTGTGTGTGGAGCTGTTTAATCCTCCTCTGCTTTTATTTCAGTTGATTTCATCTGAGGCTGTGACTGGAAGTCAGTTGTAGTAATTATAAATCATTTGTAATATTATTTCTTAAATGGGAATTCTTGCTTTGATTAAATCTATATCTTTTTGTTTAGATCAAAACTAGAATTTAAATTCATTGACTTTCTTCAACAAGAAAAATATACTTTCGTGCCAGGTTTCATAAAATAGTTTTCATAGAAATATTGTTTAGTGCAAGTTATAAAATATCGATGTGAACCATTAAATGTGAACCTGGACAAATCTGTTTTTCATTCAGCACTTGTTTTTTCACAGTCTTGACTGCAAATGTTTGTGATTAAAATGTTATTTGTGTGCTATACTTTCATATTTTTAGTAGCTATATACAGCAAAACTACAGCGCTTCCATTAGACTATTTTTTATGAAGCTGTCAACACTGTAAACTCTGACGACATGCAATCAGTTGATGAACACCCATTCATATGTAGACTATTGTTATTCAATTATATATATAACATTTTTATTTTATTTACAAATTTTGTGTTTTTCCTGTTTTATTCGTTCAATATTAAGAAATAGGCTTTCAAAAATTGTTTTTCAAGAAAGAATTCAACGCCCCAAAATGTAGTTTGTCTATGTAACAATATGAGGTAACTGTCGCTGTGATATTAAAGACAAACACTAAAGTGCTGGTGTTGAAAAAGGGCTCCAGCAAAGTATTGCAATTAATAATAAGCCAAGTAAATGATTATTTATTATTTTTTTCAAGTATTTTAAAATGGTTTGAACTGAGGGCGAGAGGGCAGCGAACAAAACCACTTCAACAGAAAACTGTTTTTTTTTTTTTTACTTTTACTTTTTACTCCAAACCTTGTAGTTACTGATATGTGATGAGACTCACCATAGTGTCTCCAGTTTACAGTGTGGATCCTCCAGTAGAGCAGACAACAGCTTCACTCCTGAGTCTCCTGGTTTATTATAGCTCAGATTCAGTTCTCTCAGGTGTGAGGAGTTTGATCTCAGAGCTGAAATCAGAGCAGCACAGCCTTTCTCTCCAATACTGCAGTTCAACAGCCTGTAGAGAGTGAAGAACATGAATGATCTCTGAGATTGTGTTTAATCTTTAGGGTGAGAGTGTGTTTGTATGAGCACTACTTTTTCTATACACCAGGATTGGCACTATGGAGATTTCAACTTGACAGAACAAGCACAAGCTAAGAAACTAATTGAAATGCACTTTACCACATGATTCCTGATACTGAACTAGTTCATCATTTTCATTCATCAAACCATGTGTAGTACTATATAGACAATAATATTAAAATATGAATAGTAACATTATAGTATAACATATTACTCTGGTGTTTTTGAGATTGTGAGGTGGTTGAGAGGGCAGGGAAATTTGGAAAATAGACATCACTCTATTAAAGTAGCATTTATGAATGCTGTTTCCTCTTAAATAAGTACTCTTCAAACAGATTAAAATATTCAAGTCTTGGTGCCACTGAGTATTTGTAGATCTGTTATTCATGAAATTGATAAATATTTGTCAATTTGTATTTTTGTAATTATTTATCTATATGTTTTATTTTGGATTATGTTATATCATATTATATTTGGACTCGTGTGGTAGTTTACAATGGGGCTAAAGATGCACAGACTCATTTAAAATTATTACAGACTTATGTAGCAAATGAGAATCATTAAAATTACAGGCTTATATTTTGAAACAAAGGTCTTGTTTATGTTTTCAGCTTTAACTGGAGCATTTAAAAAAAGATGGTATTTGGTGTTAAAAAAATAAATAATCACCATATTTTAATGCAACATCATATTTAGTAATATATCATCACTCACAAGATATAAACAATCTTTTAATTAAGATAGTATAAAGCCATTTTAAGTTATGGGATCTTCAAGCAGTGTAAGAATATATCACAATCTTTTTATTTTTCTTTAGATGAAAAAAAATCCATTTTTTTTTGTTTGTTTGTTTGTTTGTTTGTTTGTTTTTTAACCTCTTCAGCTCTGCATCCTCAGAGTTATTGAACAGAATTAATAAATTGTGACGAAGTGAACTAGACATATATGCCATTTGAAAGCTTATAGCCTAAACTTTCTTGTCCTTCCCATCACTTTCCCATTTATTTTACATAACATAACATAAACAAATGCCCCCTTCGTGAAGATGATGAAGTAATATTTATATTCATATTCATATCGCTCAAACTGACCAAACATAGATGAGTCATTTATCAAATGAAGCTTGCCTTAACACGTTTATGTTGACTGGTGATTACGTCATCACGTATTGTGTCATATGTCTGAAAAGCTCCCAATCAGATCTGTCCAAAGACACACAGATCAAACTCCTAGACCAATCCGATCTCGATTTATGTCTTTCCAAACACGAGGGAGGAGGACGCACTGCTCATGAACTGGACACCGGCCCCTAGCGCTCACCGCAATCTTGATCAGAGTTAGGACACTATGGTTTATCAACAAATACTATAATAACTATGAATTATTCCTCCCATGTGTTCAAATTTAAGGTGTTTTGTGTAAAATGAGACCATTTTTATCCATTTAGCCCAATGTATGTGGGAATAGGACACTTTTTAATTCAGGGATGCCTTATCTTGCAGAATGGAGACCCCTAGAGGACAAACTGCCTCCCTTCAATTAAATCTCAGTAAAATAAAAATAATAATAATAAAAAAAAAAAAATAATAATAATAATTATTATTATTATAATAATAATAATTTAATCTCAGTTAAATAATAATAAAATTTGATCTTTTATTTGTGTTTATCAAAATATTATGAAAAAATGCAATCAAAAAATAGTAATTATTGCACCCATGTGTTTAAAGAATATGTTAAAAAATTACTATGAAATGAGACCATTTTTATCAATTTACTCCAATGTATGTGAGTCGGTGCTCTTTTGAATTCAGGGAGGACAAAATCAGTAAAAAATACAAAATATGCCGCAGAGCTGAAGGAGTTAATAAATCCATTTTACAGTGTACTCAGTTAATAAAAGTGAATTATTTGATCAAAGCAGAATATGGTACAATCATTGCTGAAGGGGTTGTTTTAGACAATAATTAACTTAGATATAATGTAAAACATATTACTTTAGTTGAAATATTTATATCAATATTGTAGAACTATTGCCCCATACTGGTGAGTCTTTTACCTCGAGTGTGACATAAAAAGCTGTTCTTTCCACCTCATATATTTCTATATTTTCCCTTTGGAAGTTGCATTCAATATTCATTTGTCTGATAACTCTGAGGAGACACGTGTCTTTGGCCCGATTGTACTCTAATACTGGTGTGCAGTAATGAAAGAAGCACTTCTAGATTCTAGCAGTCACTGTAGCTGTGATATTAAAGACAAACACTAAAGACTTCATCAAAATATTGCAATTAATAAGATGCCAATTTAATTATTTTTATTTATTAATTATTTATACATTTAATTAAAAAGGGTTTGAACTGGGGGTGAAAGGGCAGCAAACAAAACCACTGCTACAGAAAACACATCTGAGTTTTTACTTTTTACTCCAAACCTTATAGTTACTGAGATGTGATGAGACTCACCGTAGTTTCTCCAGTTTACAGTGTGGATCCTCCAGTAGAGCAGAAATCAGAGCAGCACCTTTCTGTGTAATAGGACAGCTGGAAAGACTGCAGAGAATAAACAGAAAAACTAAAGATGAGTTATTAGTGCTTGACTCATGTGTCTAATGTAATTGCTGATAAACACAGATGTAATACATATCATAGATATCAATTATTAAACCAGGAACTGAGAGTGACTCAGAGTTAAGTCCCATTTTAATAGACTTCAGACTCAAAATTAAATTAATTCAGATTTGACTCAACAAATAGGACCCAAATATTCCCATAAATATTCCCAAAAACTACTTGAGTCTTAACCCTGAACTATATTTTAATTTGTATTCAGCCCGTTTATTGTGCAGCAGTACATTTACATTTAGTCATTTAGCAGACGTTTTCATCCAAAGCGACTTACAAATGAGGAAAATGAAAGCAATCAGAATCAACAAAAGAGCAATGATATGCAAGTAATATTACAAATCTCACTAATTCCAAAACGTCAGTTTAGAACTAGTAACGAAGGAAAGTTGAGTTGCTTCATTAAAAGCCTATGATTACTGTATTAAAACCTCACTGTATCATGTTTGAGTATTATGAGAGAGAGAGATGGACTGAGCAAGTGATTAACGGACCTGCATCTGATTCATTATTCATATTCACGATCATATGACATTAGTTTAAAAGTTTACTGAAGAAAATATTAACATCCATTCTTCTGTTAAAGGTGATTTTGCTGCTCAGTCCATTTATAGGCTTTATGCCGAACGTCACATGACCAACCCCGGAAAACAGGTCTCATTGCTTCCGCTTGTCGGAGAACGTGTTAATAGCCGTAATAAATAATGGCGATATCGACGGACTTTTAAGGTAATCAGTTAAACAAGCCAGCTGTTTATTGTGGACGTTTCATTCGATATTTATATATAAATGTTAGTGAAAAGAATAAAAATTTAAAACTTTTATATATCAATCCACATATGTGATGGACATTGGTTATGATCATTTTTAGTGTCTACTTTGAATGAATCTTGAGTAAATCATGTTCATATTTAAAGAGGGATATGCAAAACGCGTGAACCGGAAGCAGAAAACGGAAGCCTGTTGGGCATGAAGCCTATTCGCTGTGGCAAACTGTTGTTGAAGCTAAACATAACTTCCGCTTAAATTTTCAGTTTAAAAGTCCCAAAGTCACTTTTAACTGTTCACTCATAAAACAGTCTCTTGTCGCCATCTAAAGGCGGAACAATGTAACGTTAACTAAAATCACCATCACGAACACAGGCACGCTTCTTAATACTAAACAATTATCATTAAATACATTATTTAAAATATAGTTTACATTTTTATTTATTGAGTAATAATAGTTAATAAACAACAACAACAAAAACAGCTATCAAAAAGTTGCTAGAAAAGAGTAAAGGCAGCTTTCTGATATACAGCATTGAATTGACATAAACATGCTACATAAACTATCTTCTTCTCTGGAACAAATAATAGATAAATGAGACCAAAGACTGCCCCTTAGATTTACTTACAACGAATTACATGTCATGTGTAACCCAGGGCTGCCAACTTTTGAGTTCAGCTTGGAGTGAGTATTCCCACAGTGTCTTTAGGGGGGTCCGGGAGCATGCTCCCCCGTAAGAAAATTTTGTACATTTTACAGTTAAATTCATCTATCTGGTGCACTTTGAGAGTTCACAATTCAGAGCTCCAATACTTTTGTTGTAATTTCTACACTTACAAGCAGGGCCTAAAACTTTTTGCCATATCTGCCATTTTATTCATGATACAAACAACATTTTTTGGTGATTTGAGAGAATTTACCAGCCATAAATATATATTTTTTTCTGGCAATGAAACTGTTTTTGCAATTAAAAAATAATAATAAATTGAAAATTAGAACTAAACACTGCATTTTAAATCATGATACAAAAAAGGTGCTACACACATGTTCGCATGAGCAGTTTTTTTTAATTAAAATTTGATCTGACTTCAGCATTGTGAAATTATTTGTTATTTTTTTTTATATATTCATAAAAATGTCATACTGTGTTTTTATCATAAAATAACGTAAAATAACTGCTGCAGTGCTGCAAAACTATTTACTTTTCTTGTTGTGGTAAAAAGTTATGTGCAGTAAAAGAATTCCTAGATTTAGTCATTATAAATAATTGCAACTGCATTTAAAACAATATATATTTTGACACGAAAATTCAAATATTTTTCTGTAGTCTGCTGTTCTGAGGAATTATATTTTTCTCATATTCGAAAATTAATCCTTCATTCATGAGGGATTTATCACTCCCGAAATTCTGCTTCTTGTACCGGATATACAGCTGTTAGCAGAACGAAAAACAAAACTTTTATTCAAATTCTAAACGGATTGTACGTAGCCTTGGTGTGCGCAATAGCCCTTCCTTGATAATCACTAAAACGTGTCGCTGCAGTTAATCGCAAAAGTCCTTTTATTATCAATGAACCGCTTATTTACAGTGAGAGTCCACAAGTGCAATCTGGCGTTTAGAGGTGAGTGAATTCAGAACACAATGGCCAATCACAGGCGTTCTAGATCAACATAAATGTCTGCTACATTGCTCAGCGCTACGAAAACACGTTGTCTTTTGGCGATTTCCAGAGCACAAACACAAATACGCACTGGAGCTTTTGCCAAATCTGTTTAGCCAGTATCTTATTATTACAGTTTTAACTGAGGGTGCTTTTGACTGCGTGAGAAAATGGATGTGTGGCGTGAGAGCGTGTGAAAATTGTCAATTGCGTGAGTCTCACACTGCATATGTGAGAGGTGGCAGCCCTGTGTAACCACTACAGAGACATCGGTAAATTCCAGAAAATCTGGCCATGGTGAGAGCGCTCTCGAGCGGATTGATGAGTGCAGAACGCCCCCTGACGATATGGCTCTCACACGTCCGAAAACGATAAAGCACATTTTCAAATAGACGTTATCTTTATTAACAAACTGCATACCAAACAGTAACCATATTTTTCTGGAGAAAAAAAAAAGTAAAATGTCACATGACTACATGCTTGCATCTATTGTCCCTTGAGTGGCATTGACTAAAAATCTTTCACTGTTCTTCCCCAGTTTCACCAAAAAACATTTTGTCTAGTAACCAGAAGTGTAGAAGAGAAAAACACTCTGAAAAACTAGACAAAGTCTTTAACAAACAGAATTAATGATTTTAATAGAGCAAGAGCAGACGTTTCAGCCATCCAGCTATTCTCAATGCTCATTAACCAGAAGTGGAAAGTAACGAATTACATTTACTCGAGTTACTGTAATTGAGCAGGTTTTTTGTGTACTTCTACTTTTTAAAGTAACTTTTAAATATTGTAATTTTACTTCACATCGATGCGTTTCAACAGATTTAGAATGTATTTGCTGTAGTTTGAGTTCGTGTGTTAATTTTTTAATGGAAACAGTAGATATTCAGTCAGTCAAGTTCAAAGGGATAGGTTTAGTGGTCTTTTGGCATCTCCCTGTCCTGTTTGGTAAGGCAGGTTCACTTATTTAAGAAAAAGTTCTCTGAAGTTGTAAAGAATGTCTTCAGTAAGGAATTCAGGTGCTTTAAATCTGTATATATAATTTTAAAAAGTTAGAATTTAGCAGAGGTTTTCTTTAAAGGTTATAAGGTATATTTAAAGTTTTAATTTAAAGTTTGTTTGAATTTTTTTTTTTTTTTATATATAACATGCAGTAGAAGAATAGTAAGGCAAAACAAATGTTTTGGTTAATAAAAAAGACTTAAAAATAACTACTTTTCTCTTTACTGCAGAAGTAAATAAATAAATAAGATAATAATAAATAAGAGGACATGTCTGGCATAGGGGGGCCTTGCAAAATTGAACGGAGAAGGAGGGGGAGGAGCCCCAGCCCCTGCTCTACTGAATTCACAGTTTATGCAACATTCAGTGGTTGTGATGTTTTAAGTTTTTATGGGATTATTTGCCTAAAGATTTCCCTAAATGTTTTATATGGTTATTTTTTTGTTGTATCTTTTTTTTTTATTTTTTATTGCACTTTAATTTGTAAAGTTGTTTCCTCAAATAAAAACAATTAGGTTGAGAATTATATCCCCTTGTTTTTTTTTTGTTTGTATGTTTGTTTTAATAACACTAGAACTGCTGTTCAAAAAAAAAACAAATTACTCACTAAATTTTACTTTTACTTTTACTTGAGTAGATTTTTTGACCAGTACTTTTACTTGTACTTAAGTAAAATTTCATTGAAGTAACAGTACTTTTACTTGAGTAGCATATTTTATTACTCTTTCCACCTCTGCTAATAACTTATGAATTATTAGATTGAATTTATTTATTTTTTATTTTTTTCAGAAAATCTGAACTTTTAAATGATTAGTAATGATCCCAATTCCAATATTTATAATATCAGAGAGTCACAACCCTGTTCCTAAAGGCATATTGACTTTGCACAGATTAGACAAATCTCTCTAATCAAACACTTGATTCAACTCATCAGGTCATTAGTAGAGCGCTTTATGATGATAGCTGAGTGTCAAATAAGAAAGACCTTCAAATATACAGTAACACAGAGAAACCAGCTACATTACATTTGTTTCTCATCACTTTATTGTGCACTTTTTGCACATAAATTAGCATATTTTTACCGAGGACATTGAAAATGATGCATGTGTTTTTCCAAGGGTTAAAGTTGTTGGTTAATTTCCACTTTGTGGACATTTTAAGCATATTTTCGGACTGTTTTGATCCATATTCCTGTGAAATTGATTTATCTTTATTTTATTTTGTAATTTTTCTTTTTTTAAAGATATAAAAATGGTCCTTATCAACCTTGACATGGCAATACAATTCTATCACATTATTTTGGTGAGCTTTTGGGCTGGAAATCGTCAACCCGATCTGTCAACATTAGGGCTGGGTATCGAGTTCGATACTTTTTAAGCACCGACCGAATTGTCTCGATACTATCGAGTATCGAAAAAATCATTTTCGTTCGGTACCAAATTTCGATACCCAACGATATAATCTTGTCAACGTCAGTGAGCTAGAAAACGTGCGGTATCTTTAACGTGCCCGGATCAAATGCTGGTGATTAGCTGCGGCGAGGCTGCCTTGAAAATCAATAGTTTACGGCGGTTACGCCCACTCGCCCAGAGCTTGTCAAATGTGAGGCTGTAATGTACACTTTACTTTAAAGCATAGCATAAATTTAACGCAAACGATGTATAAGCGATCAAAAGTATTGCTACATTATGCCAATATTGACGGCAACAGCGTGCGATGCAATATTTGTAAAAAGGTTATCGCGTCCAAGACTGGCAACACGTCAAATATGAGAAAACACCAGACACATTCTGGCGCCTCAGTCTCAATATAATCTCAGTATAGGTACAACGCGACATACATTCACATCAAACGATGACTCAGCGGCAGAGCTGCACTCACACAGGGGCGTAATTTTCACTGGGGACACGCTTTTCAAAATCCCGTGTGTGTCCTCCCACTTTCAAAAGGTTTTGTTAAAGTAATCTCTTGTGTTGCAGAATGCACGCTTATCACCGCCGAGTTTCGCGGGATCCTTGAAACGAAACCAAAAGTAACACGCGCACACGCATTTAAAGCAATTTTAATACCCCGCGTTTAGAGAACGACTCCCCAATGCGCGCAAATTAGGCTACATAAAATATTGAAGCTGTGATTAGTATGTAGGCTAATACATTGTATAGTTGTCTATTAATAGCTCTGTATCATGCTTGAAGATTCGGTCTCTATTTGCACTTTTGAATTTTGAATTTTGATTATAGCTGTATTTATTGTCTACACGACTAAGAAAGATCTGTGTCATTTATTTTTTGTTATTTATAATATATTTTGTCATTTATTTAGATGTTAATCTAAATGCAGTGGTTTTGCCTCTAATTTAAATGGCTGTACCTATAATAGAGAAAATAAACATATTGTTCTTGTACTCATATTATCATTCATTCTTGTCCCTTGCTTAAGGTGTAAACTAAATATATTAAAAAGGCTTTCAGAATCAGCCCATTTGCTTGTAAAACTTCGGCAATCAAAATCGACCATGAAGAATCAATATCGGTGCTACATGCTAATTTTTCTGAAGAAGAACTGTTGAGTGATTTCAGGTGATCTTAAAAGGTTAGTTCACCAAAAAAATGAAAATTCTGTCATTAATAACTCACCCTAATGTTGTTCAAAACCCATAAGACCTTTGTTTATCTTCAAAACACAAATGAAGATCATTTGGATTTAATCAAAGAGCTTTCTGATCCTCCTATATTTACTGGATATGCATTTTCAATGCCCAGAAAGGAACCAAAAACATGGTCAAAATAAGTCAATGTGATAAAAGTGGTTCAATCATAATTATATGAAGCTGCGAGAATACTTCTGTGTGCAAAGTAAACAAAAATAACTTTATTCAAAGATTTATCTATGGAAGGATCAGAAAGCTCTTGGATTAAATCCAAGATATCTTCATTTGTAGATAATTAATGACAGAATTTAAATTTTGGGGTGAACTAAACCTTTAAGCAGCAATGAGCCTCACAAATACTTAAATCTGATTGAGTTAAAATTTGAACTTTATAAAAAAAAAAACTTTCACTGTTATATTGTCTTAACTACACTTTGTTCATTTAGTGCTTTTGTTCCTTTGTTTATTGGTCTAACGGTGCGTTCACACTGGCACGTAGCGAGCGGGGCGAAGCGAGCGTTTTCAATTCATTCATGTGGAAGTTGAGCGTAAACGGTCGCGTGGTGCATTTTGGGATTGGAAGCGTCGCGAAGAAGGCGTTGAGAGCAGCTGAGAGCGTCAAAAGGTTGGGCATTCCTCAACTTTATGCAAATCTCGAGCGCAAAACGCCGGGCGACAACCAATCGCTGCAAAGTAGGCAAGGGAAGATTATGACGCGTGTTTTCGAAACTGATGGATTACTGAGCTGAAATCACATATTATTGACAAAGTCACGCAAAAGTAAATGTACTTTGCATGTTGTTAGTATACGCTACAGTTTATTTTGCAAACCGCCCTTAAAATAAGACAATGGAATGTAAATTGGGTGTGAACATTGGTTTTCAGAGGCGTGCTCTGCCCTAAATTTGACACACCCCAAAGCAGTGGCGTTGTAGCGTTGCCAGCGGCACTGAGCGCAAATTTGACGCTGTAGTGTGAACGCACCGTTTAGAGATAAGCCTGATGTGAAAGTGTCACAAACATCCTGAAAAAGTAATCTTGTTAAAATACATTTCTTAAAATAAAAGTATCGAAAAAAGTATCGTTCGGAACCGGTATCGAATTCAGGGTATCGGTATCGGTATCAAACATTTTGGAACGATACCCAGCCTTAGTCAACACTGCTTGAAGATTAAGGCGGGGCTTAGCAAAGGGGTGGTTTGAGTACACAATTAAGATATCTATAAAATTATTTTGACTAGTCAGAATGTTAATTCTAGATATCTACATTCAAATTCTTCCTAGTCACAAAGCTGAATGCGGATATCTCCAAAGAAAGATCATCCTAGTCGAAAATCTGATTGAGATATCCAGAATTAAATTGCAGATATCTCTAATCAATTCAAGATATCTGCAACTGTAATTCGAACTAGAAGAATTTTTTTTACAGATAAATACAGATTAAAAATGACGAATTAAAGATATCTCCAATTGGATTATGACTAGTAAAAACCCAGTTAGAGATATCTTGAATTATAATTTGCACCAGTGGCAACTCAATTAGAGAGATCTCTAATTACAGTTCTGTCAAGTCAAAATTCATTTATAGATATCTTTAATAACAATTTCTACTAGTCAAAACTCATTTGTAGACATCTGAAAATATTTTCCAATGGAAGAATATGACTAGTCATAAAAGCATTATAGATATCTCTCATGTATATTACGACTAGTCAAATTAACATTGTAGATATCTTGATTGGAATTATGACGAGTCAAAACAGAATTATGACTAGTGTGGCAAAGAGTATTTAATGCTAAAACGGCTTGCCATAGAAATGCTCAGAAGTGACGAGAGGAGTTGAGAAAAGCAATGTTCCTTTCCAGCGAATTTGATGATCAGTGTTTGTGTACATTTCTAAGCCTTTTATAACAAAGATAGTGACGTTTCATTGTCGGATCATTGTCAGATTGGGTCACATTGATCTTCAAATGTAGATAAGAAACACACTTAAACATGGTTGTAGTTATTGAATATATCTTTACATGTATATCTGATGTACAAACGAAGGGTCATGAAATTATACACTATATATATATATATAGAGAGAGAGAGAGAGAGAGAGAGAGAGAGTCCAATAATTTAATCTAATGAAATTAAACTATTATACTTGATTATACTATTATACTTTAATTTTAATTATTTTTTTTTATTTCAACAAACTCTATTGCATTGCTGAGTGTGCCAAATAAGAAAGAATGTAGATAAACACAGGCCTATACCGTATAAAATAAAGTCAATAAAACAAAGACACTGTAAAATACTCACTCAGCCTTTCTAGATGCTTTGATCACTGGCAGCAGCCTCAGGAGACATTCTTCTGATGGATCATAATTACCCAGTTTAAACTCATCCAGCTCTTCTTCTGAGTTCAACAACACAAACACCAGAGCCGACCACTGAGCAGCAGACAGAGACACTCCAGAGAGACAATTGGCTCCAAATAAATCAAGTCTATCTCCTCTGTTTAGGTATGTCTGGACTTCCTGCTCTAGTGAGCGATCATTCAGTTCATTCAGACAGTGGAACAAATTGATGGATTTCTCTGGAGAGGGATTCTCTCTGATCTTCTGTTTAATGTATTCAGCTGTTTCCTGATTGATATCAGAGCTGCTTACTGTCTTTCTCAGGAGGCCTTGTAAGAGAGTCTGATTAGACTCTAGTGAGAGACCTAGAAGGAACCGGAGGAAAAGGTCCCAGTGTCCGTTCTCACTCTGTAAGGCCTTGTCCACTTCTCTCTTCAGTAAACTGGTCATTGGTGACCTGAACTCATTCCTCAGTCCTGTGTTTTGTTCAGAAAAGGACAGCAGCTTGAATAAAGCAGCAAGAAACTCCTGAATACTCAGATGAACAAAGCTGTACACCTTCCCCAGCTGCAGTCCAAACTCCTCTCTGAAGATCTGGGTACAAACTCCTGAGTACACTGACACTTCTCTGACATCAATGCCGCTCTCTTTCAGGTCCTCCTCATAGAAGATCAGGTTCCCTTTTTCCAGCTGTTCAAAAGCCAGTTTTCCTAGAGACAGAATAGTCTTTCTAGCCTGATCAGGATTGATTTCATATTTCCCATCATACTTCTGTGTCTTCAGTTTGGTCTGAAAGATCAGGAAGTGTGTGAACATTTGTGTGAGAGTCTTGGGAATCTCTGCTCTCTCTGCTTTACCCATCATCCTCTCTAGAACAGCGGCTGAAATCCAGCAGAAGACTGGTATGTGACACATGATGAACAGACTTCTTGATGATCGGATGTGTGTGACGACTCTATCAGCCAGACTCTGATCATTTATTCTCTTCCTGAAATATTCATCCTTCTGAGGGTCGTTGAATCCTCGTACCTCTGTGACCTGGTCGACACACTCAGGAGGGATCTGATTGGCTGCTGCTGGTCGAGAGGTGATCCAGAGGAGAGCAGAAGGAAGTAGATTCCCCTTGATGAGGTTGGTCAGCAGCACATCCACTGAGGCTGATTCTGTTACATCAGACAAGCTCCGATTGTTTTGGAAATCTAGACGTAGTCGACACTCATCCAGACCATCAAATATGAACATGACTTTGTAGTCTTCATAATCTGACGACCTAAATTCTTTGGTTTCTGTGTGAAGGTGGTTTAGAAGATCCACAAGACTGAGATTTTTCTGTATCAGATTCAGCTCCCTGAAAGGAAGTGGAAATATGAAATGAACATCCTGATTGGTTTTTCCTTCAGCCCAGTCCAGAATGAACTTCTGCACAGAGACTGTTTTTCCAATTCCAGCGACTCCTTTAGTCAGCACAGTCCTGATGGGTTTGTCTTGTCCAGGTGAGGGTTTAAAGATGTCATTGCAGTTGATTGGTGTTTCCTGTGTCTCTGGTCTCCTGGACACTGTCTCAATCTGTCTCACCTCATGTTCATTATTGACCTCTCCACTGCCTCCCTCTGTGATGTAGAGCTCTGTGTAGATCTCATTCAGACGTGTTGAGTCTCCATGATTGGACATTCCTTCACTGATTCTCTGATATTTGTCCTGGAGTCTGGATTTGAGTTTTTGTTGATACACAGGCATCAGTTCTGAGCAAAGGAAATAACTGTTGTTATCGGCAGAGCAATATTTTAGAAATGTATTTTGAGGTTTGATATGTTAGATGTGTCGTGACATTCAGGAACATTAGTGACTGAAGACAGAAGGTTGATCATAAAAATACAGGCTATAATCTGCTGATCCAGAGCTCTTACTGGTCTGTAGTGTGTTAGCGAGGTCTGTCTGGTTCATCTTCCTCAGGATGAGCAGTGTGATCTTCAGAAGCCCCTCTCTGACTCTGTTATGACCCTCATCATCATAATGGTCTCTTTCAGAGCATTCTGGGTAATCTGGACTCAGTAGTCTCTTAAAACTTTTTAACTCAGAGACGATTCTGTGCTCAATCTCCTGAAATCATAGTAAATATTGAAACAATAAACCTCCATTCAGTCACAGAGAAGGTGAACCAAAGGATCAATACACAAGAGTTAGAGCATGAATACTTATAAACATCACTGAATTATATCACAGCTGTTAATAACTTCCACTGTATGCTCAAACATCAGCGTCTACAGATACTGAGGTTAAAAGAGGGAGTTTGACTGGATTGTCTGTTTGCTAGATTGATGTTCATCTTTGTGCAGCAGTCAGGTTACATATGGATTCATCTTCTCTACTTTAGTAACCTAATATCTTACGTGTGTTAGAAAGTAAATATGACTATTAAAGAGAAAATTTCACAGATTTCTCAGTTTCTTAATACTTTTTTTGGGTAGGGAATAAATGTGACTATTCCAGAGACGATTTTACAGATAATTTTTATAATAATTTTACCCAGAGGATTATTGTTTTGGGATGGACACACACAAAACCAACCTTGAAAATGGAGTCTAAGTTCTTCTTTGCTGTTTGTGATTCTGGTCCTTTATGTTTTTGACTGTAGATAAACAAATATTGAACATTTTTGTAAATATACTGATGTATTTAATGCACATCAGTAAATGAATGAATATCATATATTTCTTATACTGTAAACTAAACAACACCTCAGATCAGCAGATGATTCTCCCAAACTGAATCCAATTGGATGATCCATTGACCGGTCACTCTTCATGGACACAGAGCTGGGTTCAGGAGATTGATTCTGCCACAGACTGAAATATAACAGCAATACAAACTGTTTCTGAAAATCTCACACTGCTCTGACAGAAACACATTTACTGTTTCAAACTCCCATTAATGTTGATATTTCACTTGAGTAGTCTGTTGTGACGTGAGAGTTAAAAGATTAAAGTATTATTTTCATATAAATAAAATGAATCTGCCCCATGTGCTTTTTTCATTCATGCATTATAGACATTTTTGAAAGATCCATCAGTTGTTTTTTCCTCACAGACACATCGATGTGTTCAAGTAAATCTGACTCACCTCCTGAATCTGACTGAACATGAAAATGCTGTTGTAGTATACATTTATTGTTTCTGAGCATTAAAAATGCGAAACATTTGAAGTTCTCTCACCTCTTGACTGTCTTTTTCTTTGTTTCATGTTCTTCAGAGAGATTCATTCTGGAGGCCATGGTTTCATCTAAAAGCAGATCCAGATGTTGATCCACAGAGTGAGTTATGAATCATCTCAGCAATTAATTTCCTCAAATCCAGCTCTGTCTCAACAGTCAGTTTACAGTTATGACCTGCACACAATTTCCTCCTGACATTATTTACACAGAAACAATTATTCAAAAACAGCACAACAAATTCAGACAAGCACTGTGTTAAAATGAAAGTAAAGGTGCAATCTGACGATTTACAGAAGTTTTCTCTTCTAATGCTATTTAACTACTTTCAAAATATCTAAAACTGCTTAATGTTGTACTTTATGTTAATGTTTCACTTTAAACCAGTCTCAGGATTGATTTTGTCTATCAAAGATGATTGTGAAATTGTGATACTCACTGTGTTTTTCTCTCTTAACGTAGTTCACTTCCTCATGTGACAAAACAGATCCTGCTGTAATAGTTTCACTTTCATGTGTCACCTGACAAGGAGGAGTTTGAGTCTCCTAATATTGAATCTTTATTCTTATTATTCCAAGTTAAAACACCTGAATATACTTTCCTCACAGCTGTACTTTGGCTGTTGTTAAACTGAACTGCAACACTGAAACCGCTATTAATTCTCAATAATAAGTTTTGTATTAAAGAAATAAAGTCCGACTGGTTTGTAATGAGTGAAGATGCTGAGATCTAGAGAGATCTGTTAGTGTTTAATGTTCTGTTGCTGATGTTTTATTCATTTATTTATACAGTAAATGTGTTTGATCATAATAATTCAGGAAACACTTGTAAAATAACAGTGCTATAATAAGGAGGAAGCTATTGTTGCCAGTCATTTGACCATTTTATCATCTGACAGTTTTATTATTGTATTGTTTACTGATAATTTTTTTGTAATTTTACATACATTTATGTCATTTAGTTAATGCCAATGATTTTACAGACTTTTGAGTACAATTTAATTATTAGAGGCATCAGCAATAATCAAAAGATGAACATTTATTCTTAAGCACTTAGAAAATGCTTATTATTTAATTATTATTTTTCAGCTTATGAATAAATGGTAAATTATTGGTTAATTTATTGATCGAGTTTGAATCTGACTTTTGCTGACCTTTTTTTCTCCCTTTTCAAATCCCATTACATCAGAAAAGCCTTTATTTTCAATAAAAAATAAGAGATAATTGAAAAATTGACAATAAATATTGGCTAGAGTTGGGGTAGGTGTAGGGAGAGATTTATTATCCCAATAAGGTGGCATCTGTTTAATAATTTGAATTAAATTACAAAATACATTATTATTGCATACTGTTTTATAATGTACCACAATACTGAGGTGTTGATCATTTACAGCCTATTTTGGGTTCATTTTAAACAAGAAATATAGTCATTTTTAAGCAATGACTGAATTTAATAAAAAAGGTTGGGTTGAACATTAAACCTAGTCACAGGGTTTGTCCATATTTTATTCAGCATAGGTTTTTTTTTAACCCAGCATTTTATAGTCTTGGTTCGTCCTTTTTTTACAGAATGTAAAACTTACATTTTATTTATTAAATTTATTAAGATTTGTACATATTTTTCATGACAAGTTCCAGTTCAAGATAAATTCTTTCATCTTAGCTGCCAGCTGCCACTTTCAAATGATTATTAAACAGCAAGCAGCACAAACTCTGCAAAAACGCCAGTCCTTTCGGTGCACTCAGTGTCTGAATTCACTCACTTGCTTTCATTCTCTCCTTCAAGTGAACTGTATTAGTGGCCTAATGTAGGGAATAGTGAATGAGGGTATAGGGTTGATTTCAGATACAGTTTGATCAAGGTTGGAGCAAAACTCTGCAGGAATATGTAGGGGAGAGTGGGGACGGTTGCAACGAGGGGCATTTGCAACATGGTTAATCTCTTATGTGTTCAATCATTAAAAAAAAAAAATATATGTGATTTATTTGTGATGAAAAAAAAAATGGGTTAACATCTTCAAAGTGTGGTGATTCCATTTTTTTTAAGTAAAGGGTTGTATACAGCTGATTGAAATGATATCAAAGAACATAAAATAACGAGCAGACAGCAGCTTACAAGCAGATAATAAAATAACATCCTTTAAATCTATTCAATACATAAAAAATATAGGCGATTTCATTGTAAATACTGGAAAAAGATGTCTTCAGAAAAGATTCGATGGCATTCTCTTTTCATTATCGCTCCATGTAATACCAATGAAGAAGTGTTCTTAATCACAATACTGCTTTCCCAGGAATTTGACAGAAACAGCTTTAATTCAGCACATAGAGTGGATTTAGAGAGACTTATGTTTACATTCAGCTTGTGTGCAGATTTTGTCAGGCCAAAAAACGGCCCAAATTTGCATGGCCTGCAGAAAATTTTGACCAGTTGATGAAATCACTTTCAGTCTGAACTTGTGACTGAGATACTGAGAGACTCCAGGATGAAGCTGAAGTTTTCTCATCATCACAACAAATTAAGATCAGATTGCAGTTTCTTGCTCATCAACAGATGCAACTGTTAAATACACACAAAACAATCAAACAATTACTTGAACAGGTTTGTGTTTTCTTTATCTCTGTTTATTGTTTTTATAATCTTCCTACCATCATCTTTTAACTATATGTAATCAAATTTGACTAGAAAAGACAAAACAAAGACGTTACGTGTTTTGTCAGTGAGGAAAGTTATGTATTTGTAGAGTAAAAGATAAAACAGGAGGTGCGAGATGGATTCAATTTAACTTATTTGTTTTACAGCAATTTTCAAAATACATGCTTCAGAGCAGCTTTAGTAAGCACCTTACAAACCCAAAGGATGACAAACTACACAGTATTAACAATAATGCTGACCAATCTGGTGTTTAATTGAACATAATGTAATAAATCAGACAAATACCTCTCATCCTGCAGCATTTGAAAATCAGCACGACTGTCACTAACAAATATGGAGAAAGTGCCAGAACTGAACTGAGTATGTGGAGAACTGAGATCTGAGACTCTGAATGAGACACTGAAGAAGAGACACACAATCACTTTATCAAGCACCATATCTGAACAAGAACATAAGAAGAAATAAATCAGCTCACAGTTTCATTGACTCTCACCTCTGACTGAGATCCAGCTCTTGGGTGACTCTCCTCTCTCTGTGTGTTTGCAGTAGTAGAAACCCTCATGTGACTTTGAGACAGTAGAGATGATCATCTCTGTAGTTTGTGAGTATTTATATTTAAAGCTTCATTAACAAAATTACACCTTAATATATTTGTGATTATGCCATCAGCATACAAGCCGAAGACAACTGTGACAACCAACAAAAAGGTCCATAACTCGGGGGTCAGTTCTTTGGGGTCAGTTCATGATCCTCCTCTCTCTACTCCATAACAGGAGTATTTACCTGCTTTAAACTCAGTAACAGGACTGAATGTGTGTTCCTGTAGTTGACTGAAAACACCGACTGAACTGAGACAGGGGTGACTGCAGTCTGGAGCAATGGGCGTGTCGAAAGGTTTCTCATTGGTCTCGCTTTTACTGTATTGGCCAATCAGCGTTAATCTTTTGTTCCACACTCCAGTCCAGCTGCTGGCGGTAACTTTTCAGTTGGTTTGCAAACCGCCAAACAAACTTTAAGAAGAAGAAGGCCAATCAGCATTAAGTAATTTCCTTTAGGCAAGAGAAGATTGCAGTGGGGGGGAATTCCAAGATGGTGGAGTAAGCGGTTGCGTTAATGCAGGCTCTGATTAAAATAGTTTGAAAACGTCCTGAAATTGATAACTCTGACGGAAAAACCTACCAATTTTTTTTTTTAATTATACCTTACTTAAGTTTGATTTGTTTTTGTAACGCTATCTACACAAATATTCATCCTTTCCTTAAATAAAAACGTGATGGCAAACTCCAGTCAAGGAGGTACCGGGCTAGTGGACCATGACTACAACTTAACTGCTCTCACAGAGGCATGTGATGAAGAAGAAATCGAAGCGATGATGGAAGAAACTACCAAAATAAGATATGACCAAACACCGTTGCCCAGTCCGAATCCCAAGAAAGTACGAACAAAGATGAAAGACATATCAAAGCAACCAGACGAAATAACAAATGAAGTGATCTTCGATGCAATTCAACTCTAATTAAGAGATTTGATGAGCAAGACCAACGACTGAAAATTATTGAAAAGACAATGGAGGAGAATGCACACGCAGTTAAAGAGAACAAAGAAGACATCGGCGAACTGAAAAAGGAAATAGTAGACTTGAGGAAAGAGAACATCTCACTGAGACAGCAGTGTTTGGAGCATGTCAGATACAAGAGGAGATGGGATCTCAGACTGATCGGCCTTCTGGAAAAAGAAAACGAAGACACAAGAGAAACGGTGATCGGGATTCTCAGCCGGGTGACTCCGTGGTCAGTGGAGAAGCTTCGGCAGTCGGTGGATACAGTACATCGTCTAGGAAAGAGAAACGACGCCGCTACAAATAAGTTACCCAGGCCAGTGATCATCCAGTTTGCAATGCGAACCGTTTGAGACGAAGTGTGGAAACAATCACGAGAGGCAAGAGTGTGTAAAGAGATGAACATTCAGTTCAAAGAAGACTTTTCAAAGGAAGATCGTGAAGCTCGTGCTAAATTGTGGTACAAGAAGCCAGGAAAAACGGGAAGAGAGCCTTTCTAAAAGAAGGCTACGTGCTCATTGATGGATTTAGAGTTGACCCATGACTGAAGTTGTCAAGGTAACACTTAGACTCTTGGTCGAGTGTGTAAAGTTTGCCGCATATCAGATAATAACCTGATTAATCCGTTTAAGGAAAAAAGATGTTTAACTAAAGTTTATACTGCTTATGTAGCAGTCAGTATGGTTTTGAAATTGAGTTATTAAGGACAACATGTTCACTCCTGCGTAACAGCATAAAGTTCAGTGCGTACTGAAATTACACTAAATTATGTCTGTTTCTTTTCTATCGTTGAATGTTAGGGGGTTAAAAAACTGTGTTAAGCGTAAAGTCTTGTTTTGCCTTGAATGATGAAAGGTTTTGGAAAATTCAGTGGGGTGATTTAGCCTTGTTTGCACATGGATCGTCATATTCAGCTGGTGTGATGGTATTATTTAACAGATTTGAAGGCTCTGTAATTGTTCATAAAGGGGACACAGAAGGCCACTGGTTAATGATAGTAGTAGAAATACATGATAAATGTTACATACTACTTTGTATTTATGGCTATAATAACAAAGTGGCTAACAGAGAAATGTTGGAGAAACTTGGTAATCTGGTTAACGAGTGGAAAAAAAAGTATAAAGCAGAAAATGCGATAGTAGGGCGTAGTGTTGTCAAAAGTCCCGGTACTTCGGTACCAAGTCGGTACTAAAAAAATTTAAACGTTACGGTACCTGGTTTTCTTAAGTACCGGTGGTACCGACTATCCGGTCAACCCGGTTCTTGATACGCTATACAAAAGGTGCGCACACACGCACTGCGCAGTTGCGCTCTCTTCATTAAAGCACCTGTGGTGCTGCTGATGCCGCGGCTCTGAATCCACTTGTTGACAAACAAGAGCCAGACTTACTCCAAATATTTTGGATTTGCGGCTGAACAAAGCGAACATCATAGATCATCAAAAAACTATTTGCAAAGATGTCGTCTAGGTTCTCTCGAAAGGACAAAACACCTTAAAGACCGACTCCGCGATCAAATGAAAGAGTTCAAGCAAGGTAAGTTTCATTTTAATTTCATATTTAGAGCTTCTGTCACGAACATTAGTGCATATTTTAATTTGAATGTCAGACTGAAATAAACATCACCGTTTGTGTAGTGAATCGTTAGCATAAGCGCGGCTAACGCTAATATGCTGGCCTTAATGAATCTGAAACAACGCTCCTATAACATTTGTTAGAGTAAAAAAATAAGGACATGATGTATTTACTATTTTTTACACAAATGACTTGTGTATCCAAAATATATGTGTTAGAGAAAGAACAAATGTGTCGTTAACAATGTTTATGTCCTTAATATCAGTCTGTCAGAAAACGTTCTAGACTTATTCTTGGCTGGATAACTCTAGCAGGTTTAAAAAGCTTTTTAATAATAAATATGAATGCAGTTTGGATTAAATAAAAGTACAATCAAATAAAACACGTTTTATCCCCTGTTTAGTTTGGTAATACTTTACAATAAGATCAAATTCATGCATCATCTAATATAAACTTAGAGTAAGTGAACAATATATTTTTACAACATTAATTCATGTTTGTTCATGTTTAACAGATTAACATGATTTTATGCATTAGTAAATGTTGAAATTAGCCTAACCTCACGAAGAATAATTGCCATATAACTACTGTTTATTGTTAGGCAATGTTATCTAATAAATGAAAATTGTAAAGTGTTTTTAATACTGCAGTTTTCATGTGATAGACACTTGTCTTAATATATGTAATCTTATCTAAATTTATTATAACAGCTGAGGTTTGTTATTTACTGAAAATTCATATATTTTTGCTGGTGTCAATGATCTAATGTCGCATCTGGTCAGACTTAGCCCACTGCTTTACTTAAGTATATTATATTTTCTTTTTACAGCTGCAGATTGAGGAAAATCATGAAAGACCCCAGCGAACTCCAAAACAGACAACAGTACAGATGTTTTTCAGCAGAAGCAGAAATATGACAAAAACTTTTGGGTGAAACTTGTTTACAT
>NC_133367.1:49182161-49214042 GCF_049309525.1 Garra rufa | reverse complement strand
GCAGGTCCCACCGAGATTTGAACTCGGATCGCTGGATTCAGAGTCCAGAGTGCTAATCATTACACCATGGAACCTTGACGAGAGAGGCCGCTGCTCAGAGGAAAGCAAAGAAGAAGTCGCTTACGGCTCACCAGCAACAAAAATAAAGTTGAGCCTTTTTTGTTTTTATCTGCCGCAAGAAGGCACGTAGGTTCCACCGAGATTTGAACTCGGATCGCTGGATTCAAAGTCCAGAGTGCTAACCGTTACACCATGGAACCACGAGCGCCTCTTTGACAGCTGACCTGGAGGTAGATAGTGTTGCGGCTAGGGGGAACCAGTCAGAGCGAGGGGTTGTATCCCAGTGAGTTTTGGTCACTGGCCACCCTCGACCAAAAGACAAAAGAAAGCTGCATCTGCCGAAACCCGGAATTGAACCAAGGACCTTTAGATCTTCAGTCTAACGCTCTCCCAACTGAGCTATTTCGGCCACATCCCCCTAGGGTTTGGTCTGCAGGGGTTTACGTGACACCACCCGTCGCTTTGAGAGAAGAGCAGAGACGAGCTAACAGAGAACAAAAGACGTTGGCCCGTACGGGGATCGAACCCGCGACCTTGGCGTTATTAGCACCACGCTCTAACCAACTGAGCTAACCGGCCTGGCTCCGGCCAGACGTCTGCCCAATTTCCCCAAAATTTACTGACTGCTCGTGGGCCCCTTAGCAGGCAGAAAAGCTTCAGGACCAAGCCTGACCACGGGCTCGTCCGGGATTTTGAACCCGGGACCTCTCGCACCCAAAGCGAGAATCATACCCCTAGACCAACGAGCCACGCTCACGCAGCTGGCAAAACAGGGAGAAGATTCTGCCTTCTGCGGCCAGGGGAATTAGCTCAAATGGTAGAGCGCTCGCTTAGCATGCGAGAGGTAGCGGGATCGATGCCCGCATTCTCCAAAGGGCTCCTGACCTTTTACGAGCACGTCCCCAAGGAGACAGACTGCGCTTTTTGCGGTGCGAAACGTACCCTCGCAGTTGCGTGAGCCTTTGGGGCCCACTGCTGTCAAAAGGATTTCTCAGAACGGGCCCTGCGCACATTCGTGGCAAAAGCAGGTCCCACCGAGATTTGAACTCGGATCGCTGGATTCAGAGTCCAGAGTGCTAATCATTACACCATGGAACCTTGACGAGAAAGGCCGCTGCTCAGAGGAAAGCAAAGAAGAAGTCGCTTACGGCTCACCAGCAACAAAAATAAAGTTGAGCCTTTTTTGTTTTTATCTGCCGCAAGAAGGCACGTAGGTTCCACCGAGATTTGAACTCGGATCGCTGGATTCAAAGTCCAGAGTGCTAACCGTTACACCATGGAACCACGAGCGCCTCTTTGACAGCTGACCTGGAGGTAGATAGTGTTGCGGCTAGGGGGAACCAGTCAGAGCGAGGGGTTGTATCCCAGTGAGTTTTGGTCACTGGCCACCCTCGACCAAAAGACAAAAGAAAGCTGCATCTGCCGAAACCCGGGATTGAACCAGGGACCTTTAGATCTTCAGTCTAACGCTCTCCCAACTGAGCTATTTCGGCCACATCCCCCTAGGGTTTGGTCTGCAGGGGTTTACGTGACACCACCCGTCGCTTTGAGAGAAGAGCAGAGACGAGCTAACAGAGAACAAAAGACGTTGGCCCGTACGGGGATCGAACCCGCGACCTTGGCGTTATTAGCACCACGCTCTAACCAACTGAGCTAACCGGCCTGGCTCCGGCCAGACGTCTGCCCAATTTCCCCAAAATTTGCTGACTGCTCGTGGGCCCCTTAGCAGGCAGAAAAGCTTCAGGACCAAGCCTGACCACGGGCTCGTCCGGGATTTTGAACCCGGGACCTCTCGCACCCAAAGCGAGAATCATACCCCTAGACCAACGAGCCACGCTCACGCAGCTGGCGCACCGCCGCCTGCCCTCGAGCGACGCTCTTCACGTGGCTTTGAATGCAGGGAGCATCCGGAAGTCTGCGCTTGTGGCAAAAAGCACCTCGATTTCTGAGAAACTTGTTTCTGCCCTGCTCTACTCACCCTGTTACGGTCCTCAGGGGTGCAGACTTACTTGACCGCAACAGTCACTTCTGATACAGGATCACAATCTTGTGAAAGCCAAGTGGATCGTTTGTAATAAAGCAACAACAACAAGAAAGCCCAAAAAACAACATTAAAAACACTGAATGAAACAAGCAAGCATTAGAAGAAATGAGTCTAAAAACAAACAAGTTGGCGGCGATCATAATAACCAAAAGCAAAGAAGACAAATAGCAACAACAAAAGAAAGAAAAAATTAACTGCAATGGAAGAAATGACACACCTCGAGACAAGGTCAAAGGCAAAGGAATGAAAGTGGGCCTTTGAATGGATTCAATAATGGTGGTGGACCTAACAGGGAGAAGATTCTGCCTTCTGCGGCCAGGGGAATTAGCTCAAATGGTAGAGCGCTCGCTTAGCATGCGAGAGGTAGCGGGATCGATGTCCGCATTCTCCAAAGGGCTCCTGCCCTTTTACGCGCACGTCCCCAAGGAGACAGACTGCGCTTTTTGCGGTGCGAAACGGACCCTCGCAGTTGCGTGAGCCTTTGGGGCCCACTGCTGTCAAAAGGATTTCTCAGAACGGGCCCTGCGCACATTCGTGGCAAAAGCAGGTCCCACCGAGATTTGAACTCGGATCGCTGGATTCAGAGTCCAGAGTGCTAACCATTACACCATGGAACCTTGACGAGAGAGGCCGCTGCTCAGAGGAAAGCAAAGAAGAAGTCGCTTACGGCTCACCAGCAACAAAAATAAAGTTGAGCCTTTTTTGTTTTTATCTGCCGCAAGAAGGCACGTAGGTTCCACCGAGATTTGAACTCGGATCGCTGGATTCAAAGTCCAGAGTGCTAACCGTTACACCATGGAACCACGAGCGCCTCTTTGACAGCTGACCTGGAGGTAGATAGTGTTGCGGCTAGGGGGAACCAGTCAGAGCGAGGGGTTGTATCCCAGTGAGTTTTGGTCACTGGCCACCCTCGACCAAAAGACAAAAGAAAGCTGCATCTGCCGAAACCCGGGATTGAACCAGGGACCTTTAGATCTTCAGTCTAACGCTCTCCCAAATGAGCTATTTCGGCCACATCCCCCTAGGGTTTGGTCTGCAGGGGTTTACGTGACACCACCCGTCGCTTTGAGAGAAGAGCAGAGACGAGCTAACAGAGAACAAAAGACGTTGGCCCGTACGGGGATCGAACCCGCGACCTTGGCGTTATTAGCACCACGCTCTAACCAACTGAGCTAACCGGCCTGGCTCCGGCCAGACGTCTGCCCAATTTCCCCAAAATTTGCTGACTGCTCGTGGGCCCCTTAGCAGGCAGAAAAGCTTCAGGACCAAGCCTGACCACGGGCTCGTCCGGGATTTTGAACCCGGGACCTCTCGCACCCAAAGCGAGAATCATACCCCTAGACCAACGAGCCACGCTCACGCAGCTGGCGCATCGCCGCCTGCCCTCGAGCGACGCTCTTCACGTGGCTTTGAATGCAGGGAGCATCCGGAAGTCTGCGCTTGTGGCAAAAAGCACCTCGATTTCTGAGAAACGTGTTTCTGCCCTGCTCTACTCACCCTGTTACGGTCCTCAGGGGTGCAGACTTACTTGACCGCAACAGTCACTTCTGATACAGGATCACAATCTTGTGAAAGCCAAGTGGATCGTTTGTAATAAAGCAACAACAACAAGAAAGCCCAAAAAACAACATTAAAAACACTGAATGAAACAAGCAAGCATTAGAAGAAATGAGTCTAAAAACAAACAAGTTGGCGGCGATCATAATAACCAAAAGCAAAGAAGACAAATAGCAACAACAAAAGAAAGAAAAAATTAACTGCAATGGAAGAAATGACACACCTCGAGACAAGGTCAAAGGCAAAGGAATGAAAGTGGGCCTTTGAATGGATTCAATAATGGTGGTGGACCTAACAGGGAGAAGATTCTGCCTTCTGCGGCCAGGGGAATTAGCTCAAATGGTAGAGCGCTCGCTTAGCATGCGAGAGGTAGCGGGATCGATGCCCGCATTCTCCAAAGGGCTCCTGACCTTTTACGAGCACGTCCCCAAGGAGACAGACTGCGCTTTTTGCGGTGCGAAACGTACCCTCGCAGTTGCGTGAGCCTTTGGGGCCCACTGCTGTCAAAAGGATTTCTCAGAACGGGCCCTGCGCACATTCGTGGCAAAAGCAGGTCCCACCGAGATTTGAACTCGGATCGCTGGATTCAGAGTCCAGAGTGCTAATCATTACACCATGGAACCTTGACGAGAGAGGCCGCTGCTCAGAGGAAAGCAAAGAAGAAGTCGCTTACGGCTCACCAGCAACAAAAATAAAGTTGAGCCTTTTTTGTTTTTATCTGCCGCAAGAAGGCACGTAGGTTCCACCGAGATTTGAACTCGGATCGCTGGATTCAAAGTCCAGAGTGCTAACCGTTACACCATGGAACCACGAGCGCCGCTTTGACAGCTGACCTGGAGGTAGATAGTGTTGCGGCTAGGGGGAACCAGTCAGAGCGAGGGGTTGTATCCCAGTGAGTTTTGGTCACTGGCCACCCTCGACCAAAAGACAAAAGAAAGCTGCATCTGCCGAAACCCGGAATTGAACCAAGGACCTTTAGATCTTCAGTCTAACGCTCTCCCAACTGAGCTATTTCGGCCACATCCCCCTAGGGTTTGGTCTGCAGGGGTTTACGTGACACCACCCGTCGCTTTGAGAGAAGAGCAGAGACGAGCTAACAGAGAACAAAAGACGTTGGCCCGTACGGGGATCGAACCCGCGACCTTGGCGTTATTAGCACCACGCTCTAACCAACTGAGCTAACCGGCCTGGCTCCGGCCAGACGTCTGCCCAATTTCCCCAAAATTTACTGACTGCTCGTGGGCCCCTTAGCAGGCAGAAAAGCTTCAGGACCAAGCCTGACCATGGGCTCGTCCGGGATTTTGAACCCGGGACCTCTCGCACCCAAAGCGAGAATCATACCCCTAGACCAACGAGCCACGCTCACGCAGCTGGCGCACCGCCGCCTGCCCTCGAGCGACGCTCTTCACGTGGCTTTGAATGCAGGGAGCATCCGGAAGTCTGCGCTTGTGGCAAAAAGCACCTCGATTTCTGAGAAACGTGTTTCTGCCCTGCTCTACTCACCCTGTTACGGTCCTCAGGGGTGCAGACTTACTTGACCGCAACAGTCACTTCTGATACAGGATCACAATCTTGTGAAAGCCAAGTGGATCGTTTGTAATAAAGCAACAACAACAAGAAAGCCCAAAAAACAACATTAAAAACACTGAATGAAACAAGCAAGCATTAGAAGAAATGAGTCTAAAAACAAACAAGTTGGCGGCGATCATAATAACCAAAAGCAAAGAAGACAAATAGCAACAACAAAAGAAAGAAAAAATTAACTGCAATGGAAGAAATGACACACCTCGAGACAAGGTCAAAGGCAAAGGAATGAAAGTGGGCCTTTGAATGGATTCAATAATGGTGGTGGACCTAACAGGGAGAAGATTCTGCCTTCTGCGGCCAGGGGAATTAGCTCAAATGGTAGAGCGCTCGCTTAGCATGCGAGAGGTAGCGGGATCGATGCCCGCATTCTCCAAAGGGCTCCTGACCTTTTACGAGCACGTCCCCAAGGAGACAGACTGCGCTTTTTGCGGTGCGAAACGTACCCTCGCAGTTGCGTGAGCCTTTGGGGCCCACTGCTGTCAAAAGGATTTCTCAGAACGGGCCCTGCGCACATTCGTGGCAAAAGCAGGTCCCACCGAGATTTGAACTCGGATCGCTGGATTCAGAGTCCAGAGTGCTAATCATTACACCATGGAACCTTGACGAGAGAGGCCGCTGCTCAGAGGAAAGCAAAGAAGAAGTCGCTTACGGCTCACCAGCAACAAAAATAAAGTTGAGCCTTTTTTGTTTTTATCTGCCGCAAGAAGGCACGTAGGTTCCACCGAGATTTGAACTCGGATCGCTGGATTCAAAGTCCAGAGTGCTAACCGTTACACCATGGAACCACGAGCGCCTCTTTGACAGCTGACCTGGAGGTAGATAGTGTTGCGGCTAGGGGGAACCAGTCAGAGCGAGGGGTTGTATCCCAGTGAGTTTTGGTCACTGGCCACCCTCGACCAAAAGACAAAAGAAAGCTGCATCTGCCGAAACCCGGAATTGAACCAAGGACCTTTAGATCTTCAGTCTAACGCTCTCCCAACTGAGCTATTTCGGCCACATCCCCCTAGGGTTTGGTCTGCAGGGGTTTACGTGACACCACCCGTCGCTTTGAGAGAAGAGCAGAGACGAGCTAACAGAGAACAAAAGACGTTGGCCCGTACGGGGATCGAACCCGCGACCTTGGCGTTATTAGCACCACGCTCTAACCAACTGAGCTAACCGGCCTGGCTCCGGCCAGACGTCTGCCCAATTTCCCCAAAATTTACTGACTGCTCGTGGGCCCCTTAGCAGGCAGAAAAGCTTCAGGACCAAGCCTGACCACGGGCTCGTCCGGGATTTTGAACCCGGGACCTCTCGCACCCAAAGCGAGAATCATACCCCTAGACCAACGAGCCACGCTCACGCAGCTGGCAAAACAGGGAGAAGATTCTGCCTTCTGCGGCCAGGGGAATTAGCTCAAATGGTAGAGCGCTCGCTTAGCATGCGAGAGGTAGCGGGATCGATGCCCGCATTCTCCAAAGGGCTCCTGACCTTTTACGAGCACGTCCCCAAGGAGACAGACTGCGCTTTTTGCGGTGCGAAACGTACCCTCGCAGTTGCGTGAGCCTTTGGGGCCCACTGCTGTCAAAAGGATTTCTCAGAACGGGCCCTGCGCACATTCGTGGCAAAAGCAGGTCCCACCGAGATTTGAACTCGGATCGCTGGATTCAGAGTCCAGAGTGCTAATCATTACACCATGGAACCTTGACGAGAAAGGCCGCTGCTCAGAGGAAAGCAAAGAAGAAGTCGTTTACGGCTCACCAGCAACAAAAATAAAGTTGAGCCTTTTTTGTTTTTATCTGCCGCAAGAAGGCACGTAGGTTCCACCGAGATTTGAACTCGGATCGCTGGATTCAAAGTCCAGAGTGCTAACCGTTACACCATGGAACCACGAGCGCCTCTTTGACAGCTGACCTGGAGGTAGATAGTGTTGCGGCTAGGGGGAACCAGTCAGAGCGAGGGGTTGTATCCCAGTGAGTTTTGGTCACTGGCCACCCTCGACCAAAAGACAAAAGAAAGCTGCATCTGCCGAAACCCGGGATTGAACCAGGGACCTTTAGATCTTCAGTCTAACGCTCTCCCAACTGAGCTATTTCGGCCACATCCCCCTAGGGTTTGGTCTGCAGGGGTTTACGTGACACCACCCGTCGCTTTGAGAGAAGAGCAGAGACGAGCTAACAGAGAACAAAAGACGTTGGCCCGTACGGGGATCGAACCCGCGACCTTGGCGTTATTAGCACCACGCTCTAACCAACTGAGCTAACCGGCCTGGCTCCGGCCAGACGTCTGCCCAATTTCCCCAAAATTTGCTGACTGCTCGTGGGCCCCTTAGCAGGCAGAAAAGCTTCAGGACCAAGCCTGACCACGGGCTCGTCCGGGATTTTGAACCCGGGACCTCTCGCACCCAAAGCGAGAATCATACCCCTAGACCAACGAGCCACGCTCACGCAGCTGGCGCACCGCCGCCTGCCCTCGAGCGACGCTCTTCACGTGGCTTTGAATGCAGGGAGCATCCGGAAGTCTGCGCTTGTGGCAAAAAGCACCTCGATTTCTGAGAAACTTGTTTCTGCCCTGCTCTACTCACCCTGTTACGGTCCTCAGGGGTGCAGACTTACTTGACCGCAACAGTCACTTCTGATACAGGATCACAATCTTGTGAAAGCCAAGTGGATCGTTTGTAATAAAGCAACAACAACAAGAAAGCCCAAAAAACAACATTAAAAACACTGAATGAAACAAGCAAGCATTAGAAGAAATGAGTCTAAAAACAAACAAGTTGGCGGCGATCATAATAACCAAAAGCAAAGAAGACAAATAGCAACAACAAAAGAAAGAAAAAATTAACTGCAATGGAAGAAATGACACACCTCGAGACAAGGTCAAAGGCAAAGGAATGAAAGTGGGCCTTTGAATGGATTCAATAATGGTGGTGGACCTAACAGGGAGAAGATTCTGCCTTCTGCGGCCAGGGGAATTAGCTCAAATGGTAGAGCGCTCGCTTAGCATGCGAGAGGTAGCGGGATCGATGTCCGCATTCTCCAAAGGGCTCCTGCCCTTTTACGCGCACGTCCCCAAGGAGACAGACTGCGCTTTTTGCGGTGCGAAACGTACCCTCGCAGTTGCGTGAGCCTTTGGGTCCCACTGCTGTCAAAAGGATTTCTCAGAACGGGCCCTGCGCACATTCGTGGCAAAAGCAGGTCCCACCGAGATTTGAACTCGGATCGCTGGATTCAGAGTCCAGAGTGCTAACCATTACACCATGGAACCTTGACGAGAGAGGCCGCTGCTCAGAGGAAAGCAAAGAAGAAGTCGCTTACGGCTCACCAGCAACAAAAATAAAGTTGAGCCTTTTTTGTTTTTATCTGCCGCAAGAAGGCACGTAGGTTCCACCGAGATTTGAACTCGGATCGCTGGATTCAAAGTCCAGAGTGCTAACCGTTACACCATGGAACCACGAGCGCCTCTTTGACAGCTGACCTGGAGGTAGATAGTGTTGCGGCTAGGGGGAACCAGTCAGAGCGAGGGGTTGTATCCCAGTGAGTTTTGGTCACTGGCCACCCTCGACCAAAAGACAAAAGAAAGCTGCATCTGCCGAAACCCGGGATTGAAGCAGGGACCTTTAGATCTTCAGTCTAACGCTCTCCCAACTGAGCTATTTCGGCCACATCCCCCTAGGGTTTGGTCTGCAGGGGTTTACGTGACACCACCCGTCGCTTTGAGAGAAGAGCAGAGACGAGCTAACAGAGAACAAAAGACGTTGGCCCGTACGGGGATCGAACCCGCGACCTTGGCGTTATTAGCACCACGCTCTAACCAACTGAGCTAACCGGCCTGGCTCCGGCCAGACGTCTGCCCAATTTCCCCAAAATTTACTGACTGCTCGTGGGCCCCTTAGCAGGCAGAAAAGCTTCAGGACCAAGCCTGACCACGGGCTCGTCCGGGATTTTGAACCCGGGACCTCTCGCACCCAAAGCGAGAATCATACCCCTAGACCAACGAGCCACGCTCACGCAGCTGGCGCACCGCCGCCTGCCCTCGAGCGACGCTCTTCACGTGGCTTTGAATGCAGGGAGCATCCGGAAGTCTGCGCTTGTGGCAAAAAGCACCTCGATTTCTGAGAAACGTGTTTCTGCCCTGCTCTACTCACCCTGTTACGGTCCTCAGGGGTGCAGACTTACTTGACCGCAACAGTCACTTCTGATACAGGATCACAATCTTGTGAAAGCCAAGTGGATCGTTTGTAATAAAGCAACAACAACAAGAAAGCCCAAAAAACAACATTAAAAACACTGAATGAAACAAGCAAGCATTAGAAGAAATGAGTCTAAAAACAAACAAGTTGGCGGCGATCATAATAACCAAAAGCAAAGAAGACAAATAGCAACAACAAAAGAAAGAAAAAATTAACTGCAATGGAAGAAATGACACACCTCGAGACAAGGTCAAAGGCAAAGGAATGAAAGTGGGCCTTTGAATGGATTCAATAATGGTGGTGGACCTAACAGGGAGAAGATTCTGCCTTCTGCGGCCAGGGGAATTAGCTCAAATGGTAGAGCGCTCGCTTAGCATGCGAGAGGTAGCGGGATCGATGCCCGCATTCTCCAAAGGGCTCCTGACCTTTTACGAGCACGTCCCCAAGGAGACAGACTGCGCTTTTTGCGGTGCGAAACGTACCCTCGCAGTTGCGTGAGCCTTTGGGGCCCACTGCTGTCAAAAGGATTTCTCAGAACGGGCCCTGCGCACATTCGTGGCAAAAGCAGGTCCCACCGAGATTTTAACTCGGATCGCTGGATTCAGAGTCCAGAGTGCTAACCATTACACCATGGAACCTTGACGAGAGAGGCCGCTGCTCAGAGGAAAGCAAAGAAGAAGTCGCTTACGGCTCACCAGCAACAAAAATAAAGTTGAGCCTTTTTTGTTTTTATCTGCCGCAAGAAGGCACGTAGGTTCCACCGAGATTTGAACTCGGATCGCTGGATTCAAAGTCCAGAGTGCTAACCGTTACACCATGGAACCACGAGCGCCTCTTTGACAGCTGACCTGGAGGTAGATAGTGTTGCGGCTAGGGGGAACCAGTCAGAGCGAGGGGTTGTATCCCAGTGAGTTTTGGTCACTGGCCACCCTCGACCAAAAGACAAAAGAAAGCTGCATCTGCCGAAACCCGGGATTGAACCAGGGACCTTTAGATCTTCAGTCTAACGCTCTCCCAACTGAGCTATTTCGGCCACATCCCCCTAGGGTTTGGTCTGCAGGGGTTTACGTGACACCACCCGTCGCTTTGAGAGAAGAGCAGAGACGAGCTAACAGAGAACAAAAGACGTTGGCCCGTACGGGGATCGAACCCGCGACCTTGGCGTTATTAGCACCACGCTCTAACCAACTGAGCTAACCGGCCTGGCTCCGGACAGACGTCTGCCCAATTTCCCCAAAATTTGCTGACTGCTCGTGGGCCCCTTAGCAGGCAGAAAAGCTTCAGGACCAAGCCTGAACACGGGCTCGTCCGGGATTTGAACTCGGGACCTCTCGCACCCAAAGCGAGAATCATACCCCTAGACCAACGAGCCACGCTCACGCAGCTGGCGCACCGCCGCCTGCCCTCGAGCGACGCTCTTCACGTGGCTTTGAATGCAGGGAGCATCCGGAAGTCTGCGCTTGTGGCAAAAAGCACCTCGATTTCTGAGAAACTTGTTTCTGCCCTGCTCTACTCACCCTGTTACGGTCCTCAGGGGTGCAGACTTACTTGACCGCAACAGTCACTTCTGATACAGGATCACAATCTTGTGAAAGCCAAGTGGATCGTTTGTAATAAAGCAACAACAACAAGAAAGCCCAAAAAACAACATTAAAAACACTGAATGAAACAAGCAAGCATTAGAAGAAATGAGTCTAAAAACAAACAAGTTGGCGGCGATCATAATAACCAAAAGCAAAGAAGACAAATAGCAACAACAAAAGAAAGAAAAAATTAACTGCAATGGAAGAAATGACACACCTCGAGACAAGGTCAAAGGCAAAGGAATGAAAGTGGGCCTTTGAATGGATTCAATAATGGTGGTGGACCTAACAGGGAGAAGATTCTGCCTTCTGCGGCCAGGGGAATTAGCTCAAATGGTAGAGCGCTCGCTTAGCATGCGAGAGGTAGCGGGATCGATGCCCGCATTCTCCAAAGGGCTCCTGCCCTTTTACGCGCACGTCCCCAAGGAGACAGACTGCGCTTTTTGCCGTGCGAAACGTACCCTCGCAGTTGCGTGAGCCTTTGGGTCCCACTGCTGTCAAAAGGATTTCTCAGAACGGGCCCTGCGCACATTCGTGGCAAAAGCAGGTCCCACCGAGATTTGAACTCGGATCGCTGGATTCAGAGTCCAGAGTGCTAACCATTACACCATGGAACCTTGACGAGAGAAGACGCTGCTCAGAGGAAAGCAAAGAAGAAGTCGCTTACGGCTCACCAGCAACAAAAATAAAGTTGAGCCTTTTTTGTTTTTATCTGCCGCAAGAAGGCACGTAGGTTCCACCGAGATTTGAACTCGGATCGCTGGATTCAAAGTCCAGAGTGCTAACCGTTACACCATGGAACCACGAGCGCCTCTTTGACAGCTGACCTGGAGGTAGATAGTGTTGCGGCTAGGGGGAACCAGTCAGAGCGAGGGGTTGTATCCCAGTGAGTTTTGGTCACTGGCCACTCTCGACCAAAAGACAAAAGAAAGCTGCATCTGCCGAAACCCGGGATTGAACCAGGGACCTTTAGATCTTCAGTCTAACGCTCTCCCAACTGAGCTATTTCGGCCACATCCCCCTAGGGTTTGGTCTGCAGGGGTTTACGTGACACCACCCGTCGCTTTGAGAGAAGAGCAGAGACGAGCTAACAGAGAACAAAAGACGTTGGCCCGTACGGGGATCGAACCCGCGACCTTGGCGTTATTAGCACCACGCTCTAACCAACTGAGCTAACCGGCCTGGCTCCGGCCTGACGTCTGCCCAATTTCCCCAAAATTTGCTGACTGCTCGTGGGCCCCTTAGCAGGCAGAAAAGCTTCAGGACCAAGCCTGACCACGGGCTCGTCCGGGATTTGAACCCGGGACCTCTCGCACCCAAAGCGAGAATCATACCCCTAGACCAACGAGCCACTCTCACGCAGCTGGCGCACCGCCGCCTGCCCTCGAGCGACGCTCTTCACGTGGCTTTGAATGCAGGGAGCATCCGGAAGTCTGCGCTTGTGGCAAAAAGCACCTCGATTTCTGAGAAACTTGTTTCTGCCCTGCTCTACTCACCCTGTTACGGTCCTCAGGGGTGCAGACTTACTTGACCGCAACAGTCACTTCTGATACAGGATCACAATCTTGTGAAAGCCAAGTGGATCGTTTGTAATAAAGCAACAACAACAAGAAAGCCCAAAAAACAACATTAAAAACACTGAATGAAACAAGCAAGCATTAGAAGAAATGAGTCTAAAAACAAACAAGTTGGCGGCGATCATAATAACCAAAAGCAAAGAAGACAAATAGCAACAACAAAAGAAAGAAAAAATTAACTGCAATGGAAGAAATGACACACCTCGAGACAAGGTCAAAGGCAAAGGAATGAAAGTGGGCCTTTGAATGGATTCAATAATGGTGGTGGACCTAACAGGGAGAAGATTCTGCCTTCTGCAGCCAGGGGAATTAGCTCAAATGGTAGAGCGCTCGCTGCGCAAAAGAAGGAGCCCAATCTTTGAGCCCCCCCTCGCAAGCGAAAAAGACGCGAAAACGCAAGTGTGCCGACAAGTTTCCCCTGCAACAATATTCGGGCTATATTCTTATGCGGTATGGATGAGTTTTAGTTACATGTGAAACACGTCACCCTCGGCGGGCTGGATTCGAACCCGCGGTCTGCGCGACTGAGTCGAAGTCCCGTTCTGAATCAAATGATTCGCGAATCGCGAAACTTGATCCGGTTGGACTGATTCCAAACAGTGAATCATCACGTTGACACTTTACGTCGTATTAAAAACACGCCCCATCCCACCTTGTTTTTATTTTTATTTTATTTTTTACAAATCTCGCCCTAGACATAACATTATATTGATTGATATTTATTAATTTGTGTATGTTATTTTTAAAAGGCATATTACATGTTTATGGTTAAATACGCGATCCGATTGGAGCGAATTGTCACGTTGACAGTTTCCGTCGTCTTAAAACACGCCCCCATCCTCACCTGCTTTTTCCACAAATCGGTCCCTAGACATATCAATATGTTGACTGATATTTATTATTTTGTGAAAATAATTGTTTGGTAAATATGTATAAACATATATGTATATGATATATGTTTATGGTTAAATAAAACGAATTAAAATGTTTCAGTAGTTGATTTTATGTTTTATGTTAATCATGTTTATAATATTTTTAAAAGGCATATTACATGTTTATGTTTAAATTAATGAATAAAATGTTTTCTCAAAGATTATTATATATTTTTTTTGTATATGTGGGACATGATTTGATGGATATCATTTATCAGATTTAATTTATCTGATCAAAAGACACTTTAAATGTTGAAATGTAAAATATTTAATTTAAATGAACATAATATACATACACATAATGTATACAGAAAAGATATAATTTATTGAGGAGGATACAGTATTGAGGGGTATACAGGACAATATGAAAAAGTGAGCCCATGTAATATATATAAATATATACAAAAAAAAGACATTTATTATATTTATTGAGGGGTATACAGGACAATATGAAGGAGTGGGCCCATGTAATAAAAACAAAATATATACAGTAAAAGATATTTATTAAGGAAGATACCGGAAAATGTGAAAGAGTGGGCCCGTGTAAAATACAAAATATATACAGAAAATAAATTATTTATTGAGGAGGATACCGAACAGTATGAAAGAGTGGGCACATGTAAACAAAATATATACAGAAAAAATTGTCTTTATTGAGGAGGTTTATGTAGCTGGCGCTGTTCTGCCAACCATTCATCGAAAGATTTTCCATTTGAGGCACTCGGGCAAAATGTGGCATTGCCATATCGACTATGGCCGAACTCTTTAGTTTTGGGCTGCCCACATTTGCTGCATCTGTTAAAAGTAACCCCTCGCACATACTTTCTCTTGTGGACGCCGCTTTCCTCCTCCAGGGCCCGTCGGCGCCTGTTCCTCTGGGTGTAACGGGACACAGGAGCATCAGACGCAGGAGCAGGTGGAGCTGGGCCTGCACTCAATGTTGAAGCACCAGAAGAGGGGATCACCACTGACACAGTCATGTCCGGGTTAAGGACTAGTGTGCCAAACAATGACCCAGGTGCTGAAATGGGCTGCACAACTCCTGATGCTGTGGGGGCAGGTGCAATGGGGCACTGTGTGGTGGTGGTAGCAGCGGGCCGTCGACCTGGCCGCAGGATCGGAGCCTGTCCTTCCCGATTTGGCAGAAGGATAAATGGATGTTTTGGCCCTGATGTTGATGGCGCTTCATCCAATTTTTCCCTTGGCAGAGGAAGCTGCGCATCGGCCACAGCAATTGGGTCAGGTGAAGTCAGTCCCTGAGCGAGGACACTCATTTCCTGATTCTTCTGCCGACGCTGAAACCTGACAATAAATTACTTGTATTATAAATATGTTTTAAGAAGTATTCATTTAATTTGAAGCAAATAATGTCCCTTGCTTACCACTGAATGAGTGTCTTCTGGTTTAGCTCAAACAGCTGGATCATGGTTTCATCCATCAGCCTTCGACAGTTAAGCACCAGCTCTCGGATGTGGTGGTAATCGGTGAGGATTTTAGACCACCTGGGGGTGCAAACTCCAGCCTTCTTGGTCGGCGACTTGTGTAAAGCACACAGCTTGATACAAATTGCCTCAACCAAGCGACTGGTGTTGGGCCACTGTGCTGGACCCCCAGGATGTCCAATCAGACACCGTTTAACACTCTCCACACCCGGTGTGACTCCGGTCCGCTTCGGTGCTTTAAAGCGCCCATGTGTCAGCTGAGGCTGATGTCGAGGCTGATAGTTGACCCGCTGTTTGTCAGAGTCAGGGAGAGCTGTCCACAGCTGGATGACCTCTGTCACCTGCAGGTCAGTGAGGTAAGGAGCCTCACGAAGACCCACTAGGTAACCAGCCAGGTCCTGGACCTTGTCCCACCCAGCGATGCCATCGGGTCCAATGACTGCTCCCTAGTAAATGCAGATTAATATTAATATAAGTGAAATAAAATGGTATTGAAATTAAATAAAGCCCTTTTTTACCTGAAATAAAGTGTTTTACCTGAGCCTCGTTGGAGAGACTACTTCCAGTGTCGGATGGCTGTGACAGCACTGAAGGGGCAGGGGCAAGATGCTGTCCTTCTCCGCCAGATGATGCGGACGGCTCAGCCGGTGATGCCGGGGACTGAGGCAGAGGCAAAGATGAGGGGCTGTTTTTAAGATCACGGCAGGGGTCATCCTCATACAGCACTGGAACTGTGATGTCCTCCGTGATCTCTTCGTCAAACCCCTCATCTTGCAGGTCCTGGTCATCAACTGCCTCCACCAGCCTGTCTTCCTCCTCTGGGTTCTGGAGCACTGGAGTCAGTGTTTTGCCAGTCTGGCTGTAAAGGTACTCCATTCCCAGCAATTCACCTACAAGAATAAAATGGGAAAAAAGAAAGTGTTCTTAACATTTTGTCTAATACATTAAAGGCTAAATAGATAAAATAGTACAATATATGAATGTGATCTCCCTGTTCATCTATGAATTTTTTTGTTTTGCAAAAATAATTCAAATGATCTATAAAAAAACAAAAACATGAATTAATGAATTTCTTGCCTGTATATGCTCCAGGAGGGCGATAGCGCTCATCCCAGGGCTTCCCGAAGACAGCTTGGCTAAGCCGGTCCACAGCCTCCCTCATGGCACAGCCATATGTCCGGATGGAGGATGCTCCTTTTATGGCGTCTTCCATCCGGTCATCATTCCAACGCATCAAGCCCTCAAGGAGATACGCTTGAAAATGCGCATCACTGGCACTGGTTCCTAAAAATTAAATAAACAAAAAAGTTTTGTACTTCACATGAGGTGCTATGAGGTAACTGGTTACATGTAATAGAGTTACATAATTACAATACAATTACACAACACATGCATGTATATATTTAAGAAAAATATATGTATATATATTAAATATATTTATATATAATATAAATTATATGAATAATAAATATATACATGTAATTATTTTCAAATGTGTGTCTTTATTTATACATAATAAATACATATATTACACATATATTATATAAACAACTTTTGAATGTGAGTAATCGCAATTTAAATTACATTAAAAATTATAGCTACTAGTGACTTGTCAGGTAATACAGCTTTGTTAATGCTTATGACATCAGAAAAGAACTGTAGTATTACTGTAGAGTGTGACATTTATTCATGTGACATTACTTTAAAGTAATGGAAGCAGTTATAGTGCTTATATTTTTGACAAAAAATTGTAATCCGTATGTATGTAATACCTGGAATAAAACGGTTTAGGTGGAGGTGGAAAGACTCCAAGGAGGTAGAGCCACGGGCACACCTGTAGCAGCACAGCTCCACACCGCCCTTCTTCAGTGTCCCCTTCTTCATGTACAGCGGAAAGTTCTCTGGGTCTTGGATACACGGAACGTGCTTCCGCTGTTCCTTCCATATCTGCTGGATCCGTTCGTGATTCAGCAGAGGAACTCCCAGAGTGTCCTTCCCGTCCGCACTGTCGAACAGATCAATCAGTGACCCGATCAATCTGGTGGTCTCCTCCACCCCCCTGGTCCTCCTCCGGCAGTGCAGTGCCAACTCTCTCCGGGTAATGCGAGCACTGACCGCCCTTTCTGAGATGTGGCCAGTCTTCTTTGCCGCCAGCTCACCCTCCTTTGCACTGCGAAGTGCAGCCACATCCTCTGGATCCCACTGAAAGATGCACGTGGACAGACGGGCCATGAAGATCCCGTAGAGTGGATGAGCCTCTGTCGTGACACCTGCAGCAAATCGCCGCATGAAATGCCAGATGTCGAGGCGCACTTCAAGCTCGACCCACTCCGAGAACATCATCTTCACCTGACACTGGCCATGCTGACTGCAGCAATCTCTGTCCACGTACATCACTTTTGGGGCTGCCTCTCCTGCGTCCCGGTAGCGCTTCATCAGGCCAGCTGCCATGTGGTCCAGTCCATGTCCCTCGGCGGCTGTAAGCACAGATACGAGGACTTGGCCGTGTTCATTCCCCACATTTGTACACCAGGCAGCTGTACCTGAAGCAGCACCTGCAAGTTTCTTTGTGACCTATTGGGAAAAATAAAAGGGTGACAAAACTGTATTCATTGTGAATGCACATATATCCATATCTGGCAAATTTCTGGATATAAACAGGACTGTGATACCTTTTTAGTGGAGTCCATCTTGAGAACAGAGCCGCGGACAGATGTTATTTTGGCTTTGACCTCATGCAGTCGCCACAGAACATCCCTGGCGTACACGGCTAAGAGCCACTTAGGCTTAGGCAGGGCAGGTAAAAGGGGAGGCTCAGCAAATACAGGAGGCTGCACAAGGGAGGACCTTGTGAACGGTTCGCAGGCAGTCAGGTACTGCAGAACACGCTGTGTCCATGCCTCACTGTGCTGTTCCGTCAGCTTCTTGTACAGCTGAGTCACACTGTTGCCCAGTGTCCTCTCCCTCATCATCCTCAGCACCCGGTTGTCACATGAGTATCTAAGGAAACAACAATATAATCATGAAAATGCTTTGGTTGTAGAAAAAAACACAGATAAAAGTGCCTAATAATGAATGATTGTCATGAATTACCTGTATGTCAGCAAAGCTGGAAACTGACTGCGGTGGCCCATATCCAGCTGCCCTAAGATGTCCTCGGACCAGGCAGGATACTTCTTTTTGCAGCCTTTGCACTCCAGATACTCAGTGGCAAGGTCATACCACCCGTCGATGTCCAAAACCTTGCGCACGGTGCGGTAAAGTCCTGCTGCTGTTAGCCTGTGCTTACCACAGTCTGGGCGAACACAGACAAGAGGAAATAACCACATCTTCAGCGGCATCCATAAGAAAAGGGGCCGACAGAAGAAGAGGTCTGGTGAGGCGGGTGGCTGACTGTTAATTAAAGGGGGCTGAGGAGGATACCACCAAAGCTTCAGCTGGGACACTAGTTCTGGCTTGCCGGTTCGTGGGTTGGCCTTAAATAGTGTGTTCCGGATCCACTCATGCTGGAAAGGTGGAAGATGATCTTTCCAGTGGCCTGGGAGCTCAGCTGGTGGCTGATGATGTGGAGGATCTGGTGTTTTTGCTGTTTCCGCCAATGGAGACGGACCGGCACAGGACTCTGAGTAAACAGTAACAAAAACAATATAAGTATGACCGTTGGATTTGATAGTACTACGCCAGAAAAGCAGCCCACAAGCAGCCTACGAAGCAGTAATTTTGGAGGAGTGTTAATAATCGTTATGCTTATATTTAGGCATAACAGTGAAGAAAATGGTACTAGTGTTAAGAAGCAAAGAACACAGCGTACACTTTATTGATGTAAGAAAAATGGAATTAGTACAGTTCTTTGAGAATGAGAATCTGTTGTGATTAAGTAAGGAAAATGAGGTGTGATGAATTCAGTAATGATGCGCACAGACATGAAGCATGCACACATATACAATAAGGAAAAACTGTTCTTCTCATCATAAGAACAATGACTCTCCACCATCCTGTCTGCTCAGGGGGAGCTAAAGAGTGAGTGAGTGAGTGAGTGAGTGAGTGAGTGAGTGAGTGAGAATAGCAAGCAGTGTGAGAAAGTTATCTAGTGATTGTTTAACAACGGATAAGTTTAGAAACGCAAATAAATACACTGACACCTTTGGACATCCTTAACCTTTTGAAGAAATCCCACTTGAGGCATGATGTGACATAATTCTGTATTGTAAACAAAAATATTAAAAAAATTTTATTTTTATTTTTAATGCTTCCCATTGTATTTTCACAAAACATTCTTATAACATTTGTATTGGTGTCATATGCCACACCTGTATTCAGCTGTGCTTCACATTGTGATGCAGCAAATACCAGCTCCTCATCATCATCTTCAGCAGTGGAAACGGAAGTGCCTGGAGCACAAATGTTACAACTATTACTGTGAACAATACACAGAGACAAGTGTATGTAAGGTGGTGCTTACGTACCTGTAGCGAAAAGCTGTCTTCGGGCCAAAGTTTCTGCTGCTGGAGAAGGTAAAGTAGACTGCACTAATGGATCTGGAAACAGCAAGTGGACAGGTTTGCCATAACAATAAATGAATACGTGTACAATTTCTGTAGGGAAAATGTAATATTCACACTCCTACTCACAGTGTTTAACTGGTGACACGAGTTTTTTCGCCAGCTGTGAAGGAGACAAATGTTTGCCATGCGCCAACAGCGCTTTCACAGTGGCGGTCCGCTGTACACCAGTTCGGATGGCTGCAGGTGGAGGTGCAGAGGTACTGGAGGCTGCGGCTGGAGGTACAGAGGCACTGGAGGTTGCAGGTGGACGTGCAGGACGTACACTGGTGCCCACAGCAGAAGCCTGCCTTTTCAGGACATATGTCTTGAAAATGGCCATGTTGGTGTTTGGCCTGGCATCGGCCTTAACCAGGTACCTGATGAGGGCTTGGGCCTCCTTGCTTTGGTCCTCATAAACTTCCTTCATGGACCGGCCCTGGAAGTCACCAAACTCCACCATCAAGCAGCCCTGGTCTCCAGATGCTCGGGCTTCTGCTTGCATTTCCTGCTTCCTCTCATACTTCTCCACTTCTTCAGCCATCTCTCTGATATGAGAAGTGTACTGTAGGAAGAGCTGTTTATTTTCGGACAGGGGGGTTGTCTGCGCTGTCTCCTTGGAAATGCTGAGCACCAAATACACTGCGTACCCCAGAGAGTTTTCCAGGAGCCATCTAAATCTCTGGCCCTGGTACTTCCCAAACTGAAGTTTGCAGTGAGCCAGTACTAAAAACTGGTCACTGGGGTCTCCACCGTTTGTGCTGACAAAAGAACGGGACTCTGCCAGCACCTGCTCCTTGGGTTTGGCCCTTCCCGACTCCATATTTTCAAGGCGCTTCGCCTCCTCCGATGGCGCCATGAGGAGCCGGCACGATGTTGCCGATTGGCGGCGAAAAAAGGGGTAAGCGTACATTTTCTGTAATGAAGATCAGAAAGAGACTATTACCTCTAGCAAACTGAAAGATACCTGTATGTTAAGTGTGTAATGATAATTTAACAAGCTACATGTAAACCATATTACTGTGGTAATAAACATGGACAGGAATCTGATATATGTACAAACATATGTAAAGTCAAATATGAAGTCTGAAATTTCCTTCTAGTAATAATTCTAGGCTCGGAGGAGGTCACTAGTATTATTACCAAATATAAGTAATATATATAAGCAGAGCTGGGTAGTAACTGATTACATGTTATTTCATCTGAATTACATAATCAGAATCCAAAAATTAAGTACCTGTATTTAGATTAAAAAATATATATATTTTAAAATATTCCGAATCAGACTAAAGTTACTTTTTTTATGCATTATATGATTTTATTTTATTTTATTTACACAATGACATTAAATTATTCCTAACTGATATATACTTCCTAATTCCTCTTTTTGATCTTTTAAATTTCTTTTCTAAAACAGCCTACTGCTTATATTCATAAAAAAAAGTCTTCCAGTTTTGTGGACACTCACACAAAGACCAGTCACTAGTCAGGTGGAGATACAGCATTTGACCACTGATTTACAAAAATCATTTCAGGTTTGCATAAAGTGTTTCAACATTGCATCAACTACTGATAAACACATTCATTTTTATTTGAAATATCACACTGTAGATATTTTTAACCACCTTCAACAAAGGCTTTTGTCTTTCAAACACATTATCATGCACACATTTTAACTAATATATTTAATTAACATACTTAAATTGAATATTTTAATAATTATCACATTTTCATGTTCATTGGTCCTCTGATGAGGTTATGGTCACAAGACATGCAGGTAAACAAAAAGAATATATATCATTTTTGTGCATTTTTAATTGATTTTAAAATGATTTACTTTAATTTATTATTTTTATGGTTTAATTAATTAGTAGTTTTTTATTTAACTCCCTGCAGTTATTTCACAAACATGTGTTAAATGCACTTAGTGTTGTTAATAACAACAAATACAATCTATTTTCTTATTCTTTTTTTCAAGATTACCCTGTTTAAATCAATGTGATAAACAAGTTAGGTCAAAAGTAATCTAAAAGTAACGTAAAAGTAGTCTGACTAACTTATATTACCTAAAATGTGTAATGTAACTGTTAATGGTTTAAATAACTAACTACAATTTGTCTTGTAACTTGGAATTAGTAACGAATTAACTTACAGTCATTACAGTTGCAGTAAGTAAGTTACCCAGCTCTCTGTCTCTCTACATATATAAGTAAATAAATATTTTAATATTAGTATTCTTTTCTTCGCACACAATATTCACATAGTAATGTAGGCTAATTAGGACTGTCGATGATTTTAACCTATCTGATCAGTAGCGACATGTTTTGTTCTGTATTTATCATTTAAAAAGTTACAGGTTCGCAAATACTTCAGAAAACGTGTGATATACATGCATTGGCACGTTCTATTTTCCAAAAATACACACTATTTATGAACAAATAACGATATTAAATTATATTTAAAAATGAAGTACACCTTAGCCTTACCTCGCCTTAGGGCGCCGCCGGAGGAGAGGGGTCCGCGAAGCGCTTAATAAGTTGCCGGCGGCAGGCGGTTAGTGGACGCTGCGCGCCGCCCCCTAGAGGATTTTTGCCGGACCCCTCGACCCCCCAGTCGCGGAGGGGAGGCCCTGCGGGGTCCGTCCGAGGCGTCGGCCGGGGCCTGGGACCCCCGGGGGCCCCGCGGAACGGCCCCCATTTTTCGCTCCTTTTGTTGCGATCTCGAGTTCGGCCACCAGGTGGCAGACTTCTGTCCACGGAACGCCTGCGGGGGGGGCGTCGAATAGGTTGCAGGTGGGCGTCCACGGACAGCCTAAAGGTGCCACGGGGAGCCTATTGGCCGGCCCCGCCCACCGACCACGAAAAGCCTATTCGTCCCCCTAACCGCCTATGTGACCACGAAAAGCCTATTCGTCCCCCTAAACACCTATGTGACCACGGAAAGCCTATTCGTCCCCCTAACCACCTATGTGACCACGAAAAGCCTATTCGTCCCCCTAACCACCTATGTGACCACGAAAAGCCTATTCGTCCCCCTAACCACCTATGTGACCACGAAAAGCCTATTCGTCCCCCTAAACACCTATGTGACCACGAAAAGCCTATTCGTCCCCCTAACCACCTATGTGACCACGAAAAGCCTATTCGTCCCCCTAACCACCTATGTGACCACGAAAAGCCTATTCGTCCCCCTAAACAAATATGTGACCACGAAAAGCCTATTCGTCCCCCTAACCACCTATGTGTCCACGAAAAGCCTATTCGTCCCCCTAACCACCTATGTGACCACGAAAAGCCTATTCGTCCCCCTAAACACCTATGTGACCACGGAAAGCCTATTCATCCCCCTAACCACCTATTTGTCCACGGAAAGCCTGCAGAGGCCCCGTCAAATAAGTTACAGCTGTCACTTGCCCACCAGCAACTTATTTGACAGGGCATCCATAGGCGTTCCGTGGACGATAAGATAATAAGTCATATTTCATAACTACAGTGGTTTTATGGACACATTTCTACAGTACAGTGCTCAGGGGACACTACCCAGCAGTTCTGTGTACATTACAGCACCTATAATGACTTAATTTGCATAAAAATGCACTGTCCACAGAAAGCCTATGGAGGCCCGTCAAATAAGTTACAGGTGTCATGCACCGTATGTGGTGAAATACTCGAAAATCCAACTCGAAATCCAACGTGATGTGAGGTCTACATTCCAGAGGTGATCTATAATCCCGAAACTCTGGCCCCTGAGTGGGGGTCCCCTAGGCTACCACAGTCCCGAATTTGGAGGTCCTGTAACCTTTTGACCCCTCTATACCCAACATCCCACGTGCAACTTAATCAATGGAGATTCACAGGTGGTAAATAAGTTACAGGTGTCACTTGACAATGCATTAGTCATTATAAGTCATTTTTCATAAATGTAATGATTTTATTGAGTAATAACTACAGTACAGTGCTCAGGAAACACCATCCAGCAGCTTTGTGTGCATTGGAGCTCATCAAAGGGCTAAATTTGCATAAAAATGCACTGTCCACGAACAGCCTGTGGACGCCCTGTCAAATAAGTTACAGGTGTCATTCACCATATGTGGTGAAATACTCGAAAATCCAACTCGAAATCCAACGTGACGTGAGTTCTATATTCCAGAGGTGATCTATATTCCCGAAACTCTGGCCCCTGAGCGGGGGGCCCCTAGGCTACCACAGTCCCGAATTTGGAGGTCCTGTGACCTTTTGACCCCTCTATACCCAACATCCCACGTGCAACTTAATCAATGGAGATTCACAGGGCTAAATTTGCATAAAAATGCACTGTCCACGAACAACCTGTGGACGCCCCATCAAATAAGTTACAGCTGTCACTTGCCCACCTGTAACTTATTTGACTGGGCCTCCATAGGCGTTCCGTGGACAATACTGTAAATAGTCATATTTCATAACTACAGTGGTTTTATGGACACGTTTCTACAGTACAGTGCTCAGGGGACACTACCCAGCAGTTCTGTGTACATTACAGCACCTATAATGACTTAATTTGCATAAAAATGCACTGTCCACGGAACGCCTATGCAGGCCCCGTCAAATAAGTTACAGCTGTCACTTGCCCACCTGTAACTTATTTGACTGGGCCTCCATAGGCGTTCCGTGGACAGTACTGTAATAAGTCATATTTCATAACTGCAGTGGTTTTATGGACACATTTCTACAGTACAGTGCTCAGGGGACATTACCCAGCAGTTCTGTGTACATTACAGCACCTATTATGACTTAATTTGCATAAAAATGCACTGTCCACGGAAAGCCTATGGAGGCCCAGTCAAATAAGTTACAGGTGGGCAAGTGACAGCTGTAACTTATTTGACTGGGCCTCCATAGGCGTTCCGTGGACAATACTGTAAATAGTCATATTTCATAACTACAGTGGTTTTATGGACACATTTCTACAGTACAGTGCTCAGGGGACATTACCCAGCAGTTCTGTGTACATTACAGCACCTATTATGACTTAATTTGCATAAAAATGCACTGTCCACGGAAAGCCTATGGAGGCCCAGTCAAATAAGTTACAGGTGGGCAAGTGACAGCTGTAACTTATTTGACTGGGCCTCCATAGGCGTTCCGTGGACAATACTGTAAATAGTCATATTTCATAACTACAGTGGTTTTATGGACACATTTCTACAGTACAGTGCTCAGGGGACACTACCCAGCAGTTCTGTGTACATTACAGCACCTATAATGACTTAATTTGCATAAAAATGCACTGTCCACGGAAAGCCTATGGAGGCCCGTCAAATAAGTTACAGGTGTCATGCACCGTATGTGGTGAAATACTCGAAAATCCAACTCGAAATCCAACGTGATGTGAGGTCTACATTCCAGAGGTGATCTATAATCCCGAAACTCTGGCCCCTGAGTGGGGGGCCCCTAGGCTACCACAGTCCCGAATTTGGAGGTCCTGTAACCTTTTGACCCCTCTATACCCAACATCCCACGTGCAACTTAATCAATGGAGATTCACAGGTGGTAAATAAGTTACAGGTGTCACTTGACAATGCATTAGTCATTATAAGTCATTTTTCATAAATGTAATGATTTTATTGAGTAATAACTACAGTACAGTGCTCAGGAAACACCATCCAGCAGCTTTGTGTGCATTGGAGCTCATCAAAGGGCTAAATTTGCATAAAAATGCACTGTCCACGAACAGCCTGTGGACGCCCTGTCAAATAAGTTACAGGTGTCATTCACCATATGTGGTGAAATACTCGAAAATCCAACTCGAAATCCAACGTGACGTGAGTTCTATATTCCAGAGGTGATCTATATTCCCGAAACTCTGGCCCCTGAGCGGGGGGCCCCTAGGCTACCACAGTCCCGAATTTGGAGGTCCTGTGACCTTTTGACCCCTCTATACCCAACATCCCACGTGCAACTTAATCAATGGAGATTCACAGGGCTAAATTTGCATAAAAATGCACTGTCCACGAACAACCTGTGGACGCCCCATCAAATAAGTTACAGCTGTCACTTGCCCACCTGTAACTTATTTGACTGGGCCTCCATAGGCGTTCCGTGGACAATACTGTAAATAGTCATATTTCATAACTACAGTGGTTTTATGGACACGTTTCTACAGTACAGTGCTCAGGGGACACTACCCAGCAGTTCTATGTACATTACACCATCTATAATGACTTAATTTGCATACAAATGCACTGTCCACGGAACGCCTATGCAGGCCCCGTCAAATAAGTTACAGCTGTCACTTGCCCACCTGTAACTTATTTGACTGGGCCTCCATAGGCGTTCCGTGGACAGTACTGTAAATAGTCATATTTCATAACTGCAGTGGTTTTATGGATACATTTCTACAGTACAGGGCTCAGGGAACACTACCCAGCAGTTGTATGTACATTACAGCACCTAAAATGGCTTAATTTGCATAAAAATGCACTGTCCACGGAAAGCCTATGGAGGCCCAGTCAAATAAGTTACAGGTGGGCAAGTGACAGCTGTAACTTATTTGACTGGGCCTCCATAGGCGTTCCGTGGACAATACTGTAAATAGTCATATTTCATAACTACAGTGGTTTTATGGACACATTTCTACAGTACAGTGCTCAGGGGACACTACCCAGCAGTTCTGTGTACATTACAGCACCTATAATGACTTAATTTGCATAAAAATGCACTGTCCACGGAAAGCCTATGGAGGCCCGTCAAATAAGTTACAGGTGTCATGCACCGTATGTGGTGAAATACTTGAAAATCCAACTCGAAATCCAACGTGATGTGAGGTCTACATTCCAGAGGTGATCTATAATCCCGAAACTCTGGCCCCTGAGTGGGGGGCCCCTAGGCTACCACAGTCCCGAATTTGGAGGTCCTGTAACCTTTTGACCCCTCTATACCCAACATCCCACGTGCAACTTAATCAATGGAGATTCACAGGTGGTAAATAAGTTACAGGTGTCACTTGACAATGCATTAGTCATTATAAGTCATTTTTCATAAATGTAATGATTTTATTGAGTAATAACTACAGTACAGTGCTCAGGAAACACCATCCAGCAGCTTTGTGTGCATTGGAGCTCATCAAAGGGCTAAATTTGCATAAAAATGCACTGTCCACGAACAGCCTGTGGACGCCCTGTCAAATAAGTTACAGGTGTCATTCACCATATGTGGTGAAATACTCGAAAATCCAACTCGAAATCCAACGTGACGTGAGTTCTATATTCCAGAGGTGATCTATATTCCCGAAACTCTGGCCCCTGAGCGGGGGGCCCCTAGGCTACCACAGTCCCGAATTTGGAGGTCCTGTGACCTTTTGACCCCTCTATACCCAACATCCCACGTGCAACTTAATCAATGGAGATTCACAGGGCTAAATTTGCATAAAAATGCACTGTCCACGAACAACCTGTGGACGCCCCATCAAATAAGTTACAGCTGTCACTTGCCCACCTGTAACTTATTTGACTGGGCCTCCATAGGCGTTCCATGGACAATACTGTAAATAGTCATATTTCATAACTACAGTGGTTTTATGGACACGTTTCTACAGTACAGTGCTCAGGGGACACTACCCAGCAGTTCTATGTACATTACACCACCTATAATGACTTAATTTGCATACAAATGCACTGTCCACGGAACGCCTATGCAGGCCCTGTCAAATAAGTTACAGTTGTCACTTGCCCACCTGTAACTTCTATACCACCTGAGTTCTATATTCCAGAGGTGATCTATATTCCCGAAACTCTGGCCCCTGAGCGGGGGGCCCCTAGGCTACCACAGTCCCGAATTTGGAGGTCCTGTGACCTTTTGACCCCTCTATACCCAACATCCCACGTGCAACTTAATCAATGGAGATTCACAGGGCTAAATTTGCATAAAAATGCACTGTCCACGAACAACCTGTGGACGCCCCATCAAATAAGTTACAGCTGTCACTTGCCCACCTGTAACTTATTTGACTGGGCCTCCATAGGCGTTCCGTGGACAATACTGTAAATAGTCATATTTCATAACTACAGTGGTTTTATGGACACGTTTCTACAGTACAGTGCTCAGGGAACACTACCCAGCAGTTCTATGTACATTACAGCACCTAAAATGGCTTAATTTGCATACAAATGCAGTGTCCACGGAAAGCCTGTGTAGGCCTGGTCAAATAAGTTACGCGTGGGACGTTCCCTCTTGTGTGGTCCACTTCTGTGGTCAAACGTCAATTAATAGACTAAAGAACTTATTGAGGTGGCTCCCCACATCCTCCTGAAGGACCCTGAGGTGTTAAAACCTCAGAATTCCACTGACCACGAACAGCCTATTTTTTATAATGAGATAGATTGTACGTGGGACGTCCAGATCTCAGCTTCTGGACGTGCTATGAAGCTAAAACCTGCGTTCCTGCACTAGTCTGGACATTCCCAGCTCCTGTGGTGAATTTCAAGAAGTTTGGAGAAACTTGAAAATCTGGCTTGAAAAACCTCTTTGAGTTTTTTTGAGCAAGATTTTCAAGTTTCTCCGATCTTCTTCAAATTCTCAAAGTCATCAGGGCATGTCCAGGCCAGCGCAGGAACGCAGGTTTCAGCTTGATAGCACGTCCAGAAGCTGAGATCTGGACGTCCCACGTACAATCTATCCCATTATTAAAAATAGGCTGTTCGTGGTCAGTGGAATTCTGAGGGTTTAACACCTCAGGGTTCTTCAGGAGGATGCGGGGAGCCACCTCAATAAGTTCTTTAGTCTATTAATTGATGTTTGACCACAGAAGTGGACCACATAAGAGGGAACGTCCCACCTGTAACTTATTTGACTGGGCCTCCATAGGCGTTCCGTGGACAGTACTGTAATAAGTCATATTTCATAACTGCAGTGGTTTTATGGGCAAAATTCTACAGTAAATGCTCAGGGAACACTACCCAGCAGTTCTATGTACATTACAGCACCTAAAATAGCTTAATTTGCATACAAATGCACTGTCCACGGAAAGCCTATGGAGGCCCCGTCAAATAAGTTACAGGTGTCACTTGACAATGCATTAGTCATTATAAGTCATTTTTCATAAATGTAATGATTTTATTGAGTAATAACTACAGTACAGTGCTCAGGAAACACCATCCAGCAGCTTTGTGTGCATTGGAGCTCATCAAAGGGCTAAATTTGCATAAAAATGCACTGTCCACGAACAGCCTGTGGACGCCCTGTCAAATAAGTTACAGGTGTCATACACCATATGTGGTGAAATACTCGAAAATCCAACTCGAAATCCAACGTGACGTGAGTTCTACATTCTAGAGGTGATCTATATTCCCGAAACTCTGGCCCCTGAGCGGGGGGCCCCTAGGCTACCACAGTCCCGAATTTGGAGGTCCTGTGACCTTTTGACCCCTCTATACCCAACATCCCACGTGCAACTTAATCAATGGAGATTCACAGGTGGTAAATAAGTTACACGTGTCACTTGACAATGCATTAGTCATTATAAGTCATTTTTCATAAATGTAATGATTTTATTGAGTAATAACTACAGTACAGTGCTCAGGAAACACCATCCAGCAGCTTTGTGTGCATTGGAGCTCATCAAAGGGCTTAATTTTCATACAAATGCACTGTCCACGGAACGCCTATGCAGGCCCCGTCAAATAAGTTACAGCTGTCACTTTCTGATGGTGGATTTTCGGTAATTTCACCACATATGGTGAACGCCCACCTGTAACTTATTTGAATGGGCCTCCATAGGCGTTCCGTGGACAATACTGTAAATGGTCATATTTCATAACTACAGTGGTTTTATGGACACATTTCTACAGTACAGTGCTCAGGGAACACTACCCAGCAGTTCTATGTACATTACAGCATCTATAATGACTTAATTTGCATACAAATGCACTGTCCACGGAATGCCTATGCAGGCCCCGTCAAATAAGTTACAGCTGTCACTTGCCCACCTGTAACTTATTTGACTGGGCCTCCATAGGCGTTCCGTGGACAATACTGTAAATAGTCATATTTCATAACTACAGTGGTTTTATGGACACATTTCTACAGTACAGTGCTCAGGGGACACTACCCAGCAGTTCTGTGTACATTACAGCACCTATTATGACTTAATTTGCATAAAAATGCACTGTCCACGGAAAGCCTATGGAGGCCCGTCAAATAAGTTACAGGTGTCATGCACCGTATGTGGTGAAATACTCGAAAATCCAACTCGAAATCCAACGTGATGTGAGGTCTACATTCCAGAGGTGATCTATAATCCCGAAACTCTGGCCCCTGAGTGGGGGGCCCCTAGGCTACCACAGTCCCGAATTTGGAGGTCCTGTAACCTTTTGACCCCTCTATACCCAACATCCCATGTGCAACTTAATCAATGGAGATTCACAGGTGGTAAATAAGTTACAGGTGTCACTTGACAATGCATTAGTCATTATAAGTCATTTTTCATAAATGTAATGATTTTATTGAGTAATAACTACAGTACAGTGCTCAGGAAACACCATCCAGCAGCTTTGTGTGCATTGGAGCTCATCAAAGGGCTAAATTTGCATAAAAATGCACTGTCCACGAACAACCTGTGGATGCCCCATCAAATAAGTTACAGCTGTCACTTGCCCACCTGTAACTTATTTGACTGGGCCTCCATAGGCGTTCCGTGGACAATACTGTAAATAGTCATATTTCATAACTACAATGGTTTTATGGACACGTTTCTACAGTACAGTGCTCAGGGGACACTACCCAGCAGTTCTATGTACATTACACCATCTATAATGACTTAATTTGCATACAAATGCACTGTCCACAGAACGCCTATGCAGGCCCCGTCAAATAAGTTACAGCTGTCACTTGCCCACCTGTAACTTATTTGACTGGGCCTCCATAGGCGTTCCGTGGACAATACTGTAAATAGTCATATTTCATAACTACAGTGGTTTTATGGACACATTTCTACAGTACAGTGCTCAGGGGACACTACCCAGCAGTTCTGTGTACATTACAGCACCTATAATGACTTAATTTGCATAAAAATGCACTGTCCACGGAAAGCCTATGGAGGCCCGTCAAATAAGTTACAGGTGTCATGCACCGTATGTGGTGAAATACTCGAAAATCCAACTCGAAATCCAACGTGATGTGAGGTCTACATTCCAGAGGTGATCTATAATCCCGAAACTCTGGCCCCTGAGTGGGGGGCCCCTAGGCTACCACAGTCCCGAATTTGGAGGTCCTGTAACCTTTTGACCCCTCTATACCCAACATCCCACGTGCAACTTAATCAATGGAGATTCACAGGTGGTAAATAAGTTACAGGTGTCACTTGACAATGCATTAGTCATTATAAGTCATTTTTCATAAATGTAATGATTTTATTGAGTAATAACTACAGTACAGTGCTCAGGAAACACCATCCAGCAGCTTTGTGTGCATTGGAGCTCATCAAAGGGCTAAATTTGCATAAAAATGCACTGTACACGAACAACCTGTGGATGCCCCATCAAATAAGTTACAGGTGTCATACACCATATGTGGTGAAATACTCGAAAATCCAACTCGAAATCCAACGTGACGCGAGTTCTACATTCTAGAGGTGATCTATATTCCCGAAACTCTGGCCCCTGAGCGGGGGGCCCCTAGGCTACCACAGTCCCGAATTTGGAGGTCCTGTGACCTTTTGACCCCTCTATACCCAACATCCCACGTGCAACTTAATCAATGGAGATTCACAGGTGGTAAATAAGTTACAGGTGTCACTTGACAATGCATTAGTCATTATAAGTCATTTTTCATAAATGTAATGATTTTATTGAGTAATAACTACAGTACAGTGCTCAGGAAACACCATCCAGCAGCTTTGTGTGCATTGGAGCTCATCAAAGGGCTAAATTTGCATAAAAATGCACTGTCCACGAACAGCCTGTGGACGCCCTGTCAAATAAGTTACAGGTGTCATTCACCATATGTGGTGAAATACTCGAAAATCCAACTCGAAATCCAACGTGACGTGAGTTCTATATTCCAGAGGTGATCTATATTCCCGAAACTCTGGCCCCTGAGCGGGGGGCCCCTAGGCTACCACAGTCCCGAATTTGGAGGTCCTGTGACCTTTTGACCCCTCTATACCCAACATCCCACGTGCAACTTAATCAATGGAGATTCACAGGTGGTAAATAAGTTACATGTGTCACTTGACAATGCATTAGTCATTATAAGTCATTTTTCATAAATGTAATGATTTTATTGAGTAATAACTACAGTACAGTGCTCAGGAAACACCATCCAGCAGCTTTGTGTGCATTGGAGCTCATCAAAGGGCTTAATTTTCATACAAATGCACTGTCCACGGAACGCCTATGCAGGCCCCGTCAAATAA